>NC_134531.1:126202951-126505981 GCF_050624435.1 Tenrec ecaudatus
ACACATAGGTACACAGGCAGGTGCGCATATGCATGTACACCAGCTTTGTTTCCTTGGACAGATCATTTGTTTCCCTTTTCCCATTTCATGGCTGTATCTTGAAAGGCTGCATCCCTTTATAAATAGGGAGGGGGGAAGAATTACAAAAAAAGAACAAAATTACATCCCAACCTCTGAATCCACCATGATCTGAATTAATTATTTTCTAATGTCATCAGATTAAGGAGTCCCTGGATGATGCACACTCGCTGCTATCTGAAAGGTTGGAGGCTCAAGTCTAGTCCTAGGCATCTCGGGAGACACAGCTAGCAAACTACTGTTGTAGGATCAGCCATGGAAAGCTCCGTGGGTGCAGTTCTGCTCGATACACAGAGGAACTCCAGGAAGAGGAACTGCTGCTCTCTCCCTGCCATGTTGTTGATTCTAGCTCATAGCAACTCCATAGGAAAGGAGCAGAGCTGCCCTTGGGGTTTCCCAGGCTGTACATCTTTACAGAAGCAAACTGCCTTACCGTTCTCGCCCAGAGCAGCCGGTGGGTTTGAACTACTGCCCTTGTGGTTAGTAGCCCCAGGCATAACCTACTATGCCACCAGAGACAGGCCAACGCTCTAGACTCACTGTCACCAGTGGATTCTGACCCATAGAGACCCTGCAGGCGCCTGGTGGCATTGTGGTCTCCGAGCTGGGCTGCTGGCCACAAAGGCAGCAATTTGAAACCACCAGTGATTTTCTGCACAGCAAAGGGGAGGCTTTGTGCTCCTGTAAAGAGTTACAGCCTCATAAATCCCCAGGGGCAGGCTTACCCTGTCCTATGGGGGCACTAGGAGAGAGTGGACAGAAACGGTTTATGTAGCATTTTTTAAAGAACAAGAAATAGGGGGGGGGGGCAAATCTAAGGAAAGAACTTCAAATGAATGTCATAGGAATCTTTTAATGAATTTTGTTATTGTGAATTAGGTGGCAAAGGAATCTTTTCATCCATTAATTTAATCTTTTAAATATACTCTAGAGGCTTTTTCAAATTGTAATGGTATTTATTTTAATGCTCCCTAACTAACCAACCTAGGGAGCCTAGTGCTGTAGTGATTTCGAGTTGGCAGTTCAAAACCACCAGCAGCTTCTCAGAAGAGCTACTGGGCTTTCGATGCCTGTAAACAGTTACAATTTGGGAAGCTCACATGTGGGGGGGCTACGAGTCAGCATTGACGTGATGGCAGTGAGAGCCAATCTAGGATTTCCACTGGAGTTGATAGTATCTATTCATTCATCAAACAATTCTTTAGTTCCAGGCATCGTACTTGGATTATAAAGTCAAGTGAGACAAAGGTGGTGTCTTCCAGGAAGGAGGAGCCAGAAAGAGGGCTGATGTGGTCAGGTGGAGAAATTCACCCTAAATTGAATTCCACTCAATTCATTTCCAGCATCATTTGCATTTATAAACCCCACTGCCACCTTGTGAATTTCAACTCTAAATGACTCCAGGGAACAAAGCAACATTGCCCCTTTGGATTTCTAAGGCTGTAAAACTCTATACGAGAAGAAAGCCTCATCTTTCTCTAGCCGAGCAGCTGGTGGATTCAAACAGGTGGCAGTTAGCAGTCCACCGCGTGAGCCACTACGCCATCAGGGCTCCTGGCTTGCATCCAAATAAGCCAAAAACTTTTCCTACAAACTCGTCCATACTTTTATGTCTAATTGTGAAGCTATTGTTTCTTGACATATTCCCCATCGAGGGCTTATACCTCAGGAAGCTATATTTCCCTCTTTTTGATCCCGAAAAACCCTGAACTCTTCGATTTATACCATGTCAAAGCAGTAGTTGTAGCATCTTCATAGGATTCAAATTATGTTCTTTCTGAATGCTGACTTTGGGCAACAAAAAGAAGTCTGAAGGGTAAATATCAGACTACAGCACGGGGATTAGATTTCCAACATGAACTCTCACAGTCCTTGAAGGTGCATTGTCATGATGGAAAAAAGTCTTGCGCACAACTTTCTTGGCCTTTCCCTCACCAATTAAGCTTTCAATTTTCTTAAAAGTTCTTCAAAAACTTGCTTGATCTTCACATCCCCTTTCAGATAATCTGTAATAATTACTCCTTGAGAATGCCGGTCCCCTCAACAACAGTCGCCTGTATGCAACCTTGTGAGTGGAAATCTCTTCCGAGAATTCAACTTCTGTCTGTTTTCAATTCAACCTGACCCAGCAGATCCTCTCAGAAGCCACTGCTTAGATGGGACCATTTTGGGGAAGGCACCCTGATGAGACTGAGACAAATGTAGTGTTGGGGAACTTGTCTGTAACCATCCACTGATCACAGAGGAAGGTTTAAACATATTTTCTTTGGCATAAACCCAGGCATCTCTGAACAGAAATCCCCAGTAGTAATATTTTTTGACTCACCCTCATAGTGCTAAAAGGAAAATCCCCTACAGAGAGCACTCACAAAGTATTTAATTTCTGCTCAGCAGAATCTCATATTCCCGCTACTTCTACAGAGACCTCTCAAATCCTACTCTGGCCAACCTGCATACTTCTGAGTGAAAGACTAATGCAAGGAAGCCCTGGGGTGTCTTGGAAGAGGCTGGGAGAAAGGGAGGGAGAAACGATCTCTTTTAGAGCTATCAAATTTTAGTTGCTAAACGTAAGCTTCAAATACTTCCATGATATATTCAGGAAGGCACAATAATGAGAAGAGCGGGCGCCTCTGAATGTCCATAGACATCGATGACGAAAAGGAATGTGCCGTGGTGTCAGCTAAAGGATTTCTGCCTTCTTAGGAACACGACTTGTTGCGGATGGAGGTAGAAGGTTTATGGTATCTTCTCCATTGACCTTTCTACTCTCTATTCCACCATGTCTTGTCTTCAGGGATAAAACATTTATCATAGCTTCTACAATAGCAACAGCAAAATCATTAGCAAGACAGTGATCACTGCTAACTCAGGAAACAAAGAAATGTTTGTGATTTGCTCCTGCCAGTGAATGCAATTATTTGTCTGTCAGTGGGTCTCAAACTCTAAATCATGTAAGAAGTGGGTCCGTCTGCACTCTTGTGCTCTGCGCCAGCACCAAGCACAGGCTTCCAGGCCGGTGCTTTGACATAAGGACACACGATCTAGGGTGGCTGAGACAGAGAACCTGGGCCAGGGAAGGTAGCTGGACACTGCTAGGTTTTATCACTGAGGGACCCCAGGGCACCTTCTATACAGCAAGATCCAGCCTCGCCGAACCGAACTGAGCCACCAAGAGGCAGCAAAGCAGAAACTGAACAAAGATGCCCAGCATTATCCTTCACATGTCACTTCCCCTGATCCTAAAGGTTAAAAAAAGTCATCTCTCTATTTCTTCTGTAAACTCTAAGCCTTCTCAGCACAATTCTCACAGCTAACAGGGTCATGACACGGCATCTCTTTGAGATTGTCAGATGACAAGGCCAGACAACAGGCAAAGAAAAGCCCCAAATCTGTTTGTTCTGTGTGAGTTACCAAGAGGGTTGGCACCAGTGGTTTTTAATTTGGTGTTACCTTAACCCAGTAAAAATCTGTTCATATCACTTTCTAGCATACAAATGCATGCACACACTAATAGAGCTAAAACAAAAGTCACAAAAAATGTATTATTCATAAAGCGTGGGTTTGACCATAAAATTATTTCATGACCTAATGGTTTGCAACCTAGGACCTCTGCTCCTGCCCACCACCTGCTAAGTACCATCAAAAACAAATGCACTGCCACCGAGTTGATGCCAAGTCGTAGCAACTCACCTATGTGTTTCTGACCCTGTAACTGACTAAGGGAGTAGAAAGTCCAGTTTTCTCCCCTGGAGAAGCTGGTGGTTTCAAACTGCCAACCATACAGATTGCAGCCCACGTGTAACCACTACTACAGATGGTTTAAAATTGCTGCTGACATGCACGGAATCCATAGAACAGTGTGACGCTGCACATTATAAACAATGAAATGGCTACCACAAGTGAGACTGCACTTGCCCATTCTGAGGTAGACCAGGATGCTCAGTAGAATCTGAAACCCTTTAACAGGAAATTATGAACCCTGTCGTACACCGCTCCCTAGCACCCTTTGCTGCTTTAATTACAGATGGAACCACACTCCCTGCTAGGAAGTCCATGTCGACTCACAGGGACCCTACAGGACAGGGCAGAACTGCCCTGAGGGTTTCCAAGCCGGTCATGGTTTATGGGAGTAAGCGTCCTGTCTTTCTCCTGAGAAGCAGCTGGTGGCTTTGAGAATCTCAAAGTATATCCCACACTCACATTGTGTGTGTCTGTGTCCCTGTTATAACCTGACCTGACCTCTTTTCAATAAGACAGACAGCCATCTGAACTCAAACATCGCATCAGATATAACACTTTTAACTGAGCGCCCTGTTGAGTTGTGTATCTGTTGTATTACACCAATCCCGACAGGGTGAGGTCTGCTCGCTCGGTGCTTCCATAGCAACTGGCATGTTCCTCTCCCATTGCCTTTATCTCACTGGCAGTAATGTTTACAGCAAAAGTAAAAAGAGAAAAAGTAGGGCCCTTATGAGTAAAACAAGTTTTAAAAGTAGGTACCTTATAAGAGAAGGCTAGTGCTCATATCTCATTCGTCTTTGTCGCTCTCAAATACAGCTCAGAGTCTGCGGTGTGGCAGTGTTCAAGATACAAGAGGGCTTCACAGCGTCCACGGAACGATTCCATTAGGTTTCAACCCGCCTCCGTGTTGAATGGACGAGTAGCTCATGACGTCACAAAGTCCTTTAAATGCTCTATACTCAGCCAAGCCAAGGATCACACAGTCGTCTCTCATTGGGGAGAAATTTGTCTTTATAAAAATGTGCTTTGTTTCATTTTAATGGTTTGGACATTTTAGCAACTACTTTCTCCTTGAAGAGTAAGCAAAGCAGACTACAGCGAATGCATAAGTGTTCGCTTAGCAAAACACACCTGTGACCACATTACACTGTGAGCCCGGTGCTAGGAACAAAAGAAGTGCTGGTGGTGCCATGGGTTAAGCAGTGGGATGCAAATACAAAGTCAGTTGTTTGAGCTCACCAGCTAGCCTGGAGGAGAAAACTTAACTACGCTGCTTCCATAAATATTTACCCCCGTCAAGTTCACTGCGAGTGGAACAGACTCCAGGGCAGTTGGTTTGGTGTGTAAGTAACATACTTGCTTGAGCCCTTAATAACTACTTAAATGGATCCCAAAAATGTGTTATGTGAGAGCCACATCCAAGTAAATTCTACAACACACTGCTTAATTCACCCTGCAACTTGTTCATTGCCTAAATCTACACCATTGCCCAGACAAGATTTTTTCATAGATCCTGTCCACAGAAAGATGAGCTTTTGTTTGACAAAATCAGTATATACTCTTAAGATTCAAGCTTAAGGCTCATCCTTCCCCACCAACCTCTCCCATAACCCTTTAAACGTGCTCTGGCTTCAGACAAATTATATCTGAAACCCAAATACGAAGTTATTGTATAATAGGCAGTTCTGTAGATAATCTCTGTTAATCTGCATCACACTTTTGTGAAGTAGAATGGGATCGACGCCTTTTGCCCGTTTGTCTTCCTGGCCTTGAATTCCCATCCTCCAGTCTGACAAACGGCCACTCGCTGTCTGTGCTATCCCAGCACTGGCAGTACCAGCAGATCACTGGAGAGAATCGACAGGGGCTAGCCTCTGACATCAGCCAGGAGTTATTCCAGACTGGGTTCCATCAATCATAAGAGAGTCAATTAAATTTCTATTATCATACAGACCATATCTTATTTTTTAGTCTAGTAATTTACTATTAGTCATCTCCACACTAAAGTGTTAAAATATGGCGCGTAGTGGATAATCTTCAAAGCCGTGAAACAACTCTTGCTGGATTTTTATTCTTCAGGGGGAAGAATAAACAGTACTCACATACGTGTTTTATTAAGTAAGAGATTTGGATAAAAGAGTCCCCTTTGAGGAAACAAAGGGCAGGAAGTGTGGAAGAAAGAACTAAAAACAGAAACCTGTCAAACTTTACTGAGCCATCAAGGAAGCTGGTTAAATGCTAGTGAATAGAATTCTTTCTTCCTAAAGGTAAGGCCTTGTACTGACCCTATTCTGACTGGAGTCTAATATGCTCTGTACTTACCAGTTTTTGTACAATGTTTCCTCTTGTGAACTGTGAGTCAAATTATCCTGAGTGGTTTAGATATGGTAATTTTGAAGGGATTAAAAGAATGTCTGAGTATATTATGCTCTTAAATTTATCAGCACTCACTGGGAAATGGACCTCTTGCGTGGTGCCTGGTGCTCCTTGGTCCTAGGTCAAGATGGTGGTCTTTTGCAGTGGCTGCTGAAGTAAATTATAGATCAGCTGTTGACCTGTAATGACCAAAGCTTAGTCATCTGCTTCAAGCCCAGTCCCCAGCCTTATAGCTAACTGTAGAAATTGCCCTTTCAGCTTGGAATGGCTGATGCGTACACTAGAATGGACAATGTCCATGGTCAGATGGTGAATAAAAGTGAGCAACATGCCCTGTCAGAGCCATCTGCTCCTCGGTCTTCACAGACTTTTGAAATCGGAATTTTGTAGAGACTATATACATAGAAATAAGGTCAAGTCATCTATATGTATTTGATCTGCTGAAAGTTGACTTCATTGACCATAGATTTCACTCGTATGGTGAAGGAGCAATAGGGTCTTCCTGATCCATAGGAATTACATGTAGACAAAATTCTTCTTACACTATAATAATGTGGATACTCAATCCAGCCTAATGCACTTTTTTCCCCTGAAAGCGTAGTACCTTTAGATTTGTGTGGGAAAAACCAGGAAGATTAGGCTACATGACCATGTGCTTAATTTTTTATGTATCTGTTTGTGTAGCATTTTTCTAGGATCATTTCTTGGGGACTCTTACAACAATCCATCCATCAATTTACCAAGCTTATTTGTACAAACATCACCATACAGTTCTAAACATTGCCATTAGCTTCTAAACATTTACATTCTACTTGAGCTGTTGGTATCACTTCCTCCTTTTAAATTCCCTTGCCCCCTCCCACCCTCATGGTCCCTTGATAAATTATAAATTATTATTAATTTCAGATCTTACACTCACCCCATCTCCCTTCCCCTGTGGTTTCTTCCTGCCTGCTCTCCCCACCATCCCCCGGCCCTCCCGGAATCGCTACCCCCGTTTCTGTTCTTGAGGGGTTTATCTGACATGAATTCCGTGTGTCCTGAGCTCTTTTCTGCACCTGTGTTCATGCTCTGGTCTAGCCTGAAGTGAAAGGTAGGATTGGAGTCATCATAGTAGGGGGTGAGGGTCCCTCAAGGAACCAGAGTGTTTGCGTAGTTGTTCCAGCTCCTGGCGGCACCATGTGTGTCAGGGTCTAGCGGAATTCCACCGGGCTTTCAGCGGCTGCTTTTACAAAAGGACAGGCTGTCAGGCCTTTCTTTTGAGTGACTTCTGGGTGACCTCAAATCATCGCCACCAGAGACGCCTTTGCTTAAAGAAAGCACTCCAAATGGTGGACATCCCAGACTCCCCCCAAACCTGGTCCCATCTGTGGCAAGAGCAAAGTCATTGAGGGGAGGAGTTGGATATTTCTACACCAGGGAGCCTCAGAGCCCAGAACGCACGGCCATCTTTCAAACATGAAGGTTGAAGGAGGTATTACTCTTGGTTCTGAGATACAGTGGCCTGAGGAGCTTTCCTTTGGATTTTTCTCAATTACAGATCAACCCAGGTTCAGAGCCCTGTCTGGAAGAGGACAGCTAAGGGTACATCTGTTCTTCTGGGGAGACAGTTCTCAAACGTTCATGTGAGGTCCCCAAAGAAATGTCTCATCCATTGTTACTACCCTTTCACTTGCTAACGTCCCAATAAATGCAGGATGAATATTCAAATTTGCTGCTAAGATTCTTGGTGATTTAAGAAAGCTGAACTTCAGGAAGCAAGTCTCCAAAGATGTCATCATTTGACTCATTTTTTCATTCCTTTAGATGCAAGATTTCTACCTCGTCCAGAGAGAGCCAGTTATCCACTGGGGAAAACAATTAAATGTGAAAACAGGTTAATCAACTGCAGGGTTATAAAACTTTTAAAATATGTACCTTCGGATACATAAAATAGGCCAATGGAGCTTTGGTTTTCCAAGCGGAGGTGCCCTCTCTGAATTAAAAGTCCATGAAAGCCAAATAGACTTTCAAATTATTTTAAAGACTCCTTGCGTGAAATCTGCAATCCCCTTCTGAAATATGCTGCTGTCCCAGCTGCCGTCTGATGAGCCTGGGTTCCAATCTGTGCCTTCCTGCAGGCTGTGCCCCTGTCGCTGCCAGGTGGCACCAGCTTCCGCACAGCAGCCTCCTCCTGTTGCCATGAGGGAAGAAAGCCTCTTCTCCCTGGGAAGCTCCCACCGGTGACTGAAGAAATCTGTCTGCAGAGAAGAGGTGGCAAGCGCGCTTGGAAATGTGAGTTATTGCTGTCATCAGCACGTTGCGTGCCATGTAGTGAACCTTTGACATTGAAACAGTTTGCTGGTTTGTGTTAACAATATTTCTAATTTCCCTGGGCTCTCGGCTGTGTGTGACTTCAGAGAAGTCAGAGTATCTTTGCTTTATTCGTTATGAACAAGAAAAGAGCAGTCTGATGCCCATGGAGTAAGTAGTTAGTTGCCTTTAAAATTCGGCAATTACTGATTTGTTCATCATTACTGGTTTTAAGCGAGTGCCCTCAGGAATAGTTCTTCTAACTGGGCTGAGGCTAACACCCAAAATTTACATAGGAATCATCTTTGCTACTCCATAGAAAATTGGACAACCCTAGGCTTTTAAGGCTCAGCATAGCTCCAGGAAGAGAGGCACGGGGGCGGGGGGGAGATGGCGGGCAGGCTAGGGAAGAATAAAACAGGAAAAGTGCTGAGAGCATTTGTAAACTTGCGCCCGTATCTCCTGGGTGCCAGTGTCAGGTGGGTCAATGTGCTGATGAAAGATAATGTATGGATGTAAGTCGCTTATGCCGATAGAGCTCTGGCATATAGCTGTGGGTGCAATTGGCAACTGTGAAATCAGCCATTGGCAAGAAACCATTTTTTTCACCTCCAAAAGACCCTCAGAGGTTTTCCATCAACCTTTCCCTATAAAATAATCCATTGCTGACTTTTTCACGATTGAAAAGACATTGAGAAGATACTCGATCAATTTATTATCCCAGTGATGTATGATCTTAAGGAAAAATATTTCAATCCTTTTAAAAAAAGTTGATTAAATATCTTCATCAGCATATAATTCACATATCATACAATTTGATACTTTCATCACCACAATCAAGTTCAGAACATTTTCTTCTTTCTTGTACTCATTGATGTTAGCTCCTCTTGCCACCCCCACCCCCCACCCCCAATTGACCCCTGACATGCTCCTAATCCACCTACTCTCTCTATAAATTTACCTACCCTGGATTTCATATCCAGAAAACTATACAAACACAAATAAGAAATAGAACCAAAACAAAGACTAAACAAAGCAGGAAAAACTCAATCAACAAGAAATCATAACATATTAAAATTGAAATAATTTTCAAATGATCTAAAGAGGGATCAAATGATAACCAAACTATAAGTGGCATAATCAAGCTAAGAATGCTCTCTATCTGACAGCGAGGCCATTCATGTCCCTGGACTTTGGTCAGAGGGGACTTACTGGAGACTTAATCCAGTGAAGACACTTCAAATGGATGTGGGGCTTTCACTGGTATCCATTCACTGCAAACCACTTATTCAGAATTACGGGCTGATACCATTCCCTCCTTCATATTTATATTTTATTATTTGTAATCCTTTCATCACACCGGCTTCTGTGGTTCTTCCATGGGGTCTTAGATAGCCTTTAAGACCCCAGACACAATTCTGTCTGTTAGCTGGGCATCATCTGGTTCCTTCACCACATTTGCCTCTAAAGTGGTGAAACCTCAGGTTTCTTCACCCCACTTGCATCAGTGCTCTCTTCATGAGGGTGAGTATCTTCATGAGGGTGAGTATCTTCATGAGGGTGAGTATGGAGAAGGGCCATGTAATAAGAACTAAACGTTCTTGGATTAGGGCTATGATTAAGGGTGAGTCCAAAATCTATTCATATATCTATGATTTATAGATGTCTATGGTTCACTTGAGAAGCATCATTATCATCTTATGATAGAGAACATTAGCAGTCATCTCCTTGGGGCACAAAGTAATTCTTCTGATTCAAAACCAAAACTAAACTCACTACCATTGAGTCAATGCCAACTCACAGCAGCCATATAGGACAGGGTCCAACTGCCTGGACGTTTCTGAGACTGTAACTTCTTAGGGTTTTAGAAAGCCCTGTCTTTCTCCTACAACGTGACTAGTGAGTTGAAGTAGTTGACTTTGCAGTTAACAGCCCAAAGGGCGACCACTACACTGCCAGGGCTCCTACGTCTAGTGATCGTATCACTAATTTAACCAGTGATATAGAATTCAAAACACAGCTGAGGAAAGGAACTTATACATGTATAGGGTAGCTTTTTGGACCACAGCCCATGAATTCTTGACTTGTACAGATTAAAAGTTTAAGTGACTAGATACCATTTACATGAGTTATCGCCAACCTTCATTGGCGATAGGGCAAAATTCCCAATAGCATTCATTTATAAATGCAGAACTATAAGCAACCCACTTGAAAAAAATGTATAAAATAAATAAAGTTTCTACCTACAAAAGTGTGACTTAAAATTAACTTGCTCTCTCTATATAGTATATGAATGACCATTAGTGAAATATTAGCAAAATTAGCTCTTGCAGGGGAAAGTTTATCAACCACATCATACAGTCATTTTTCCACACCATTGTTTCTGCATCAACTCTTCCAATATATAACGATCTCAGAATGTTTACATGGTGTAACAGGATACTTATCCTGAGTACAAGATGATAGAAAAAAAGTAAATTCAGTTCCAAAGACCGTGCTTGTTTTTAGGTTATAAGTAATCTTCGTAACACTCTTCCACAAAGGTGGAACCATGAGCATTTAAATCCTATCATTGATCTTATTTCTCAAGACCAGGACTAGGGGAACTAAGGAGGCATCTAGGAGACAAAAGTTAGTAAAGCTGGCACAATCAGGGTCCTACAGGTAGACTAGGGAACAGCCCTCAGGTGTCAGGCTGGTCTCTCCTGGTTGCTGTTAGATGCTCTAGAGGCCATCTCAACTCACAGCCACCGTGAACTATAAGAAGAGCACTACCTTATAAAGTGTGCTAGGCTGTAAACTTAACGGGCTTTTAAAAAATGCTAACAGGGAGGAGCCCTGTTGGTTTAGTGGTTATGAGTAGGGCTGTGATCAGCAAGGTCAGCAGTTCGAAATCACCAGCAGCTCCTCGGGAGAAAGACTCAGCTTTCTATTGTCATAAATAGTTACGGTGTCAGAAACCCACAGGAGGTCACTGTAAGTCAGCAATGACTCAAGGGCAGGGAGGTTTGGGGTATGCTTGTGGTTTGGTTTGGGGTTAATCTTAACAGGAGGGGTACCATGGTTAAGTGCTTGACTGCTAACCACAGGTTGGCACTTCAAGCCCACCCCACAACTCCATTTGGCAATCTGCTTCTGTAAAGACTACTGTCCAGAAGAGCCTACAGGATGCTTCGATGCTAACACGGGGCTTGCTATGAGTTAGAGTCAATTCAGCAGGACCCAGCAACTCAAAGCCCTCTGGGGACAGATCACCTAGCCATCCTCTGGCGGCCCAGTCCCACAGTGCTAGAAGAGCCAAACCACTGAGCTCGCATTCGATCCATTCCTATTTCTGACTCATCACAAGTGTCTGGTCATATTGGCTTCCCCAACTCTGCATTCTGATGAAGGACAATGATCAGCAGATGGCTCTTTTAAAACTTTAATTCTAGACTATAAACTATAGGAAAGATCTCTATTTCATATTGACAAGTCTCCTGGGATTAGTGAAATTTCTATTTTACTGATATAAATTTCTTCTAAATTTGTGATCAGTGAGGTCAGCAGTTCGAAACACCAGCTGCTCCTTAATAATATATTATTATTATTTTATGATTGTATATAATTGTGAAAAATATGTTGACTGTAAATAATTGTGTGACGCTGCTTTCATAATGACATGGAGACTCTATAACTCATGTCAAAACTGAAACTCTGACTACAGACTAAAGAGCCTTTTCACGCATCACCAATTGCCATGGGAACGAATCGCAGTACAGCGGCTCAGAAAGCTCTGTGCATGCTCTCCAGCCTTTGTGAAGGCAGACTTTTCATGCTGACACCAAGTCTTCGGAATGACTTCGGCCCCTGAAGAACCTCAGGCAAATGGCGGTCAGTCTACATTGAACATCTGAAGGGCGACAGAGGTGTGAAAAATGCATTCCTTTATTCTAACAAGATGTTAATGAGGAGAGCATTTGGGAATGGGGGGATAACATCATCTCCAAGGACAGTATTGGATTTTAATAACGCACATCAACCTGCGGGTTGACAATGTCCTGGTACCGCAATGCCACTGGAAGGTTCTAAAAGGAGCCTTTAGCCATTGCTCATGTAGTAAGTCATCATTGCTTTTCAACCAAAGCTCCAGGTCTAGTCAGCGGCACAGACATAAATTATGGCTGCTTCGTGCTGACTATTGATTAGCGAAGGAGCCTGTGAAGGGAGGCGTGCTGAAATTTCGTTCTGAGGCAGTCCAAACAGACTGAACCGGGTCGGAAGGGGCAGTTTCTCCACAGTCAAGAAAGTCGGCTTGCTCGGCGGAGTGGTCCTGACAACCTCCAGCGAAGGCTGTGTCCAGGTCTAGTTGCAGGAGGACTCAGGTATTAAGTCCAGGTCGCCAGGCACCCTTTCTCTTCTGCAGATCCCACCTGGCGCACCATGGCGTTCGCGGCATGCCTTCCTCGGCATGTGCAGAGAACGCGGCTAACATGCCAGCATTTGGCATTCTTTCTGCATCGTCTTCGCTTCGAGCGGTCCCAGGCTCTCAGGAACTGTCCTGGTGACGGCCAGGAGCCCAGGCCGGGGCACGGAGAAAAGAGGCTCCCCCACAGTCAGCTCAGCCCCGCCAGGCTGCAGAAGGCCCACGTCTCCATCTCGGATCCAGCCCGCACCTCAGGCAGAAGCGTCCAGAAATTCCCGCAGTCAGTCCAAGCGCAGGCCTCTGGGGAGACCATGCGGACGCCTCCACTGAGCAGAGCGCTATTGATTAGAGAGGAGCAAACCCTGAGAGCAAATCCAGCAGAAACTTCGCCACTTTTTTTTTTTCTTAAAGACCTTTTCAAACCCTTCTCTATTCCCTGAGAAGAAAGCAGTAAATTAGAGCAGCCAGCCCCGAATTGGGAAGAGTCTGGCAGCCAGGGCAGGGCAGGCTGAGTTCGTGTTGGCTGTCACCCTCCCACCTGCCCAGGAGTCATACATAATGGAGGAGGAGCTAAGTAAGAATTAAATACCTGCAGTCTCTTTTTGCTTCTGTCCTTTGATTACTCCACTCATTTATTTGTGCTTCCCCAAAGAGATAGCCACTTCCCTTAGGCGCCATTGCTTCTGTAAGTGGTTAAGGAATCACAACAACATGAAATACTTCACAGCAGCGTGTTCTCCGTTGCCTCTGCCGTGCCGCATGGACCTTTGCAAAGCGAGGGTTGGCCCACACAGGCTGCTCACCGCCTTTCCCGCCGCCCAACCCCGCAGCCTGCAGCTACCTGCACAGGCTTCAGGTCACCGGATCTCATTTATCAAGGAGATCAAATCCACCGAAGGTCTGCGTGAGTTTAGGGCAGGCTTCTGGAGCCCTGGCTAGGTATTACTGCGCACAACACTGAGGCAGTCTGCGAGGCAGGCCACGTGCCGTTTCGCCTTTGCATGGGAATTGAGTGAACCACTACACAGCAAGAACAGCAAATTGCAGAGAGGCCAGTCAACTGCTCAGATTTGGTTTTGTTTTAAATACTCTTCCTAATAGGTCTGAACGGGAGGGAAGAGAGTATTTATCTGAATTATCTGTGTAATCAGTTTCACTTTTCTTTCCCTAAACAGATAGAATGTGTTACCAGGGCTCTCAAATTCTGAATGTATGTGGACGTTTCTAGTACTTATTTCTTTCCTTGAGACAAAATTTTGAATTATTTTTATAGCACTTACGCCTACCACCAGGACATTTAAGAGATTGGGACTGGACTTGCTGTGATTTGATGTTATCTTTTATTTTCAAGGGTTATTTTTTTCTTTTCTGGCAACTTATTTTTTGTTTACTATTGTAATTATGTGCATAACACAGCATGCAGCATTTTTCCACATGTTCCATTTTGTGACACTGTCGCGCGCCAGGTCTCGCCAGCAAGAAAAGACGCACCACAACAGGATTCTTCCACAAGCATTTAATTTTTCATTATGCGGTAAAAGACCCCGAAACCCCAAACTACTGCTGCTTATATATGCTCTATGGGGACGTGCTGTGCCTTGATTGGTGCATTTGCCAAAACCTCATGCATTGATTGGTGAGTTCGCCAGAACCTTCGTTTGCATACTCCAGGGTGGAGTTATGATTACGTCATCTCAGCATCGCGCATGCGCTAAGTGGTTATTTACCACTTAGCTGGGCCACCGCCCTGACTGCCCGGCGCCATCTAGTAATGGCGGCAAGAGCTGCAGCTACCCACATCACGAGAGCTACGGCTTCCCACATGACACCAATTACAAATTTACATTAGACGTGTTTTGTAACAATTAGCAATAGCCATGACCAAGTTTTCCAACGGTCAGAAACTAGAAGCTTCCCCTTTCTCCTGCTCCTAGTGACCACTGTTAACCTTTGATTTCTGGACATTTTCTATTCTAAATAGTTGATAGATGTGAGATCAACAGATAGAATACCATCTTAATAAGAACTTAAAATATTCATCAGAATTTTTCATGTTGCCTAGGAAAAGATCAAAATTGTGCCAAATATTGAAGCATTCATTTGATAATAAATCTTAGTATATTTAAGGGGATAGGGGGAATTACAGTGGGAAATAAAATCTGTCACACATAGCAGGTAGGATTTCTTTTTGACTCAAAGCTACTCAATATTTTAACTCTCTAGCCTGTATAATTTGTTACACACCCTATTCCATCAGAATAGAGTAAAGCAGGCTTAAAGCAGAAATAAAGCCCCAAATAGAGGACAAGTTACAATGGAATGGCATGAAGCGGCATCTTATTTATGGAACTGCAACTACTGAAACTTAAAGTCAGCCAGACAACAATGAGAGGAGTGGGCAATTCACCCACATGTGTTCTCTTCAAGCCCTACAGTTTATCTACAGCAGACACTGAGCCTATTGCCCGATCCGTAAGAGGGGTGGGGGTGAGGGTTACATGCACTCTACTCCTTTGTGCAATGTACTTATTTGAAGTTGTTGTTGGTGCTAAGTGCCATTTTGTTGGGCCCTACTCATAGCGACCCTATACACAAGAGGATGAAGCACTGCTGGTCCAGCACCATCAACAGAATTATTATTGTGTTTGAACCCATGTTGCAGCCACGGTATCAATCCCTCTTATCAAGGGCCTTCCTCTTTTTTGTTGCTCCTTGTGGTAGATACATGATCGTTTGTCAATTTGAGGATTAAGAGTATAGGGGTGGAGTCTAGTTTGTCATTCGGATCATAGCCAATGAGGCCTCTGTGTGGGCATGGCCTTCTCCTGAGAATTCTGGGAAATCTGGTACTTCCTCCTGGGAAGCGGGAATTCTGTCTCTGCTCACACCCTGGGAGACATAGCAGCTGGCAAGACACATGAACCCATCCTGATGCAGAGACCCCTGCCACCACTGAGATGTTTCCAATGATACTAGATCCAAAGATTTTCTACCCACTGACCTGTGATCTTCTACATTCAGCATCATTGCATGTGTTTCGTGAGTCTGAAGAGGACTTTATAGATTGATATAGGACATATGGGCTAATATCGGACTTATGGACTTGATCTGGACTGGGCTGGCATGTTTTCTCAATGTTCAATTGCTCTTGTATATAAATCTCTTTCTTATACACATATGTGTGTCCATGGATTTGTTTCTCTAGTCTACCCAAACTGACACACTCCTCTACCAAGAATAATGTCCTTCTCCAGACACTGCTCTCTCTTGACAATGTGTTCAACGTACGAGAAACAAGCCTCACCATCCTTGCCTCTAAGGAGTATTCTGGCTGTAGTTCTAAGACAGATTGCTTGTTTCATAAACTATTTAATGATGATGATATATTATTCTGTATATATGTATATGTTCACATCATTCACATACAGAATCATGCACCAAAATCATGTACACTCTTTTGTATGGACAATCTACGGGCTACCAAAAGTACATTTGGCATTACTCAAATGTTACTTTACATAGTGCTTCTATAAATTAATCCCCATGCATTGTAATAATTAGCCTACTTTGGTCATAACTACTATTACTGATAAAACCTCCAGGGATAGCCCTGCAAGATCTGACTAGGCTTTTTAAAGAATCACAGGAAATCAGATGACAGACAAGCGAAAAATGTAAATGTACCAATTTTTAAACAGAAGTTAAGGGATATACCCTAGAAACTAGGTTATATTAAACCAATTTGTTTGTGACTGATTCCCCAAACCAAAACAATTTATTGGACTGTGAGAATGTTTTAGAAATTTTCTTTATTTTTTTAAGGAAAAGCCATAAGAAATGTTTACCTTAATTTCTTGATATTTTAATGGGCAAATGGAGAATACCCTTAATTTATGGGTTGGCATCAAACCAGAGGATGCCTTCCAGTGGAATGCTTTACTACTTTGAATTTTGCCCCATCTTGTCCAACGTTTTTCTTTAAGATCTTAGATGAAAGTATAGGACAAGCATGCGTTGTTTGGAAATGCCAACTAGAAAGGAGAGCAAATGCAAACAATTAGGATTACCAAAACAAAAAAAATAAATAAATCCTTCAGTAAACTCTACTGGAAGAGCAAAACTTGCAAAGCTTGATTTAATAGGGAGAAATAGCAAAATGCTCGTGGAAGTTCAAAGTGTCACGTGCACAGAATGAGGTAGCATAGGCCTTGTGGAAAAGAACCAGATGGCTATGTGGAGTATTGTATTGACTGTAGGGGCCTATCTTAAATCTAATCCATTGTGGTCTATCTCTACACCCATTTCTATGTTTTCAACAACTGAGTTTAATAATTCATTGAAATGGCCACACAGAACTCACAGATAATATTCATGATCAAAGCGTCAAGTAAAGAAGGTAATAGGTTACAATGCAAGTGAGAAAGGTTAAGGATGGTCGTTCAGTCAGGACATGTTACAAAATTATTTTGGGGCTGCTAATAAATGTCCAAAGGGCATGCCACCCACTGGAAGCCTCAACTCAGAGGCACTCTGCTCCAGCTCTGTAGGTCAGTGAACCCAAATTAAGTGCCCAGAGGCACCCCACTCCAGTAAGCCTCAACTTGAAGGTGCTCAACTTGACCTCAGTGGCTCAGCAAGGTCCAGAGGCATGCCACTCCACAAGTCAGCCTCCAGCCCCCAAACCCTCAGGTTTACGTGCACTGTGGCCTGGGAAATCCATGACTCTGTCTTGTGCTCCTGGTTCTGCTGCTGCTGCTCATCTTTCACTCCTCAGGTGTCAAAGCTGTCTCTGAATCAAGGAGGATCTCAGGGCCTATAGGACATGCCCCACTCCTGACTCTTGCTGATAGTGACATCTCCCGTTCCTGCTTCACGGAGTTCATTTTATACCTAGCACAATAGCACACACAATGAAGCTTGTTTTAGAAAGTAGAAAAATTCCCATAAAGGACTAGATCACATATTTTACAGTCATTTGTGGGAAATTTCAGATTTTTAAGTATTCAATGAATATTTTAGCTTTTCTGTGACTTTTGATATCTGTGGTTAAATGAAATTACCTACTTATAGTTCTTTGAGTCATGTCTTTGTAACTCCCTCCTAATTAGTGTGTGAAACATTAAGAGAGGGGATTGGTCAGTTTTGCCACTGAGCACTGGGTATGTAAGAGTGAACCATCTCAGAAGCAGGGAAAAGAATCTCATGACCATCAAAAAAGAAGAGTGATCATTGAGTGTGTGCAAATGTCTGAAATGGTAGAGGCAACAGTAGTTCTCAAGGAGAATCACTGAGACCATGAGACAGAGCAGAGGAACGTTGAGAAGGTGAGGCAGCATGGCAGCCTTACGAGTCCACAGAACAAGGCAGGACAAATGTGGCTGATGATGAAAGAGAGATGTGGTTACTGACAGGGAAGAGGCATTGCAGTGGACAAAAAAACTGTATCCTTATATTTTCTGATCCTGATTTGAGTTCACCTATTAACTTCCTTAATAATCCCCCATAGTCTTCATTATTGTCTGAGCTCTGGGTAGCCATTGCAGTGGGTTCTCAAACCTAGCAGAGAAACAGAGACCTCTGGGAGGAAGAGCTAATGTCAGAATAGGGTAAAAAGGATGACAACAGCAACTCAAAAGAGATAGGAATCTTGGGGTCAATGAGTTCATGCTAATGGGGAGGGAGGTGCAGCACAGAAAAGGAGTGTCAGAATGCTTGCCTACTTGATCAGTGCAATCAAGCTCACTGAACTGAACGTGTGCAAATTGAGTTGGTGATTGTTTTCTGGCATATATTCTCAACCATAACATTTTATTTTTGTCCAGTGAACTTTTTGAAGTCCCCTCATAGAACCTGAACAAGAATGATTGCCCCAAATATATAAAGCCGTGTTTCATTTTATTCTTAAGATAAGCACAAAGGAATCACATGGCAAATAATGTAGAGGGGCTTCCAAAAGTGAACGAAAAAAAATGGAATTAAATGGTAATGGAATTTGTCCATGGACTCTTTGAAGTCCTTTCCTGTTTGAGAGAAGAACGGAGAAATGAACAACCCCCTGAGTACACATCAAAAAAAGTGCAATGCAGTGAGAAGCGGGTGTGACAGTGTCATTAACACCACTAATAAAAACACAAAACCAAATCTAGTCAAATAGGAAATGCTGACAAAGTCAGGGGTTTTTTGGCCTGCCTCAGAATTAAAGTGTCCATGCTAAAGCAGCTAGAGAAATCTAAGTGTAAGAGTTAAATTTTAAATGCCTCAGAATCATATATAAAGGAAGAACTCGGAGTGATAGAATGCAGCATCACAGTTTAGTAGGCAGCTCTTTGACCCCCGGTGGTTGCCCCGGATCAACGCCGTCTCCTGGTGAGCCCGTGCATGCAGAGCTGACCTGCTCCCCAGGTTCTCAAGACTGGACTTTCAGAACAGTTTGCCAGCCCATCTTCCCTGGTGCCTCTGGGTGGGTTTGAACCACTAATAATTCAGCTTAATTGCTGCACCATCCATGTGAGTCCTACATCGGCAGTGCCTGCAACTTAAAGAAATGTGGTCTTAGCCCCTTCGTGGTTCAATCCAAACATTACCTGAAGACAAAATGATCGTGATCTTTAGAAGTGAAGTGGGTAATGAAGATGTTCCCTTGATGAATGTCAACGTACGTATAAAACAAGTGTACATGGAGGCCACAAAGAGCGCTTGGCTGCTAACAGTGAACGGCATCAACACATGCAGCCTCATCAGCGACCACTGCCATGACAGAAACTGGATGCACTTGAATCGTATGGAGCAGAATCAACATGAACTCTCTTAAGCATAAAGCTTTGGGAAGATATGTATACACATGTCTCTACACATTGAGACACTGGTAAGTTAAAAGTGCCTAAAGCCTGATATGGAGGCATGACTGTTTTCAAGCAAGCTAGGCTGTGCTAACTAGTCCAAGTACCTTCACTTCTATACAAACCTAAGCCCGGTTTTGCTACACTCGTTAAAAAGCTCAAAAACTTGGTGTCATTGAGTTGTTTCCAACTTACAGCAATACTATAGGATGGGATAGAACTGCCTCTATGGATTTCCAAAACTGTAACTCTTTATAGGCACAGACAGACATTGTCATCTGTCTCCTGTAGAGGGGCTGGTGGTTCGAACTGCTGACCTTTCATTTACCACCAGTCCTCCAGGCTACACAAATTAGCATGCTTTAATATTGTCACTGTTTGATATTTGACTAATGTTTTATCTTCTGCCACCACCACCCAGTCAACTAAGTTCCCAAGAACATAGGGACTATTTATCTACTTACCACTGTAATTCATTGTGTCATTCCTGTAGGAAATAGGTGCTCGATAAATATTGAATGAATTAATTTTAAGTGAAGACACCTCCATATTTCTTCTTCTGCAACCACTTTTAATAAATCCTAGAACATGACATTCCTTATCAAACATGATGTTTGAATATAATGTTAATTAAAAGGTGGTGAAAGTTCACAGAAAGATAAAACCTAAAAGAATCGGATTCCCATTAATATGGTTTTTACTACACAAAATCTAATAATTAAAAGAGGACAAGATTGATGACAGATAAATGGTTATGGTCTTATTAATAAAAATATAATTATTGTCCAATTTGGTCATATTTATCATTACCTTACTACTTTAAAATTGCAATAAAGAGAAATAGCCTAGCAGTTGGAGGAATTAGATACATTTTTCTAGAGCAATTTTGTATTTGCAGAAATACAGTTTACTTAGTTTTCTACATTGGAAGAGAATGCAAATATTCTTCTATAATGATGGAGATTATAGTTTGATAAAATACCAAAAATCATTTTGCAATTATGTGAAAGTTTTCTAGTGCTTAAATTCTGGCTTATATACTATTGATTTCTAGTGAATTATTTACTATTATACAATGTTTGAATTAATAAACATGTCCCCAATTTCAAAAAATGTTTTTTTTCCTAGATCTCAAACTACCATTCTGGAATCATTCTCCGTCTTGAAGTATATTGTCTGGAAGTGCTTTCCGAAGTGGGTGATAGGGTCCCTTAGGGATGCTGGAAAGATCCGGAGGGACCCAAGCAGATCGCTGCACTTTATCTTGGATTATGAGCTATAGCACACAAGTTTCTAATCACCAAGGGACACTGACTTTTTCTGAAAAGGGGGTAGTAGCTCAAATAAGTTTGGGAACCTATGAGCCATACCTTTGGTGATAAAATATTTCCAATTGTTAAACTTAAAATAGCTTTCTTTTACCATCAACCTCTCAAAAGATCATTTCACTAGGCATACACCTTTTCCTTCCATTATAGTTATTGAGAGGTCTACTTATATTCTTTCTGATGCCATTATTTTGAAGTCTCTTAATCTTTTAAAATTTGCTCTAGGTCTTGCTGGAACATTATACACTTACTTATATTTATATTCCTGGGAGTGCTCTTGGGTACGTGTTGAACTGCTCACTGCAAAGTGGAAATGTCAAACTCACCAGTGCCCTGAGGCTCTATGCAGCCACGAAGAGGGACAGCCTCAAAAACCCTCTACAGGGATTTTAGGAGTCGGGATCAGAGAGATGGTGTGTGATGCTGTATGTAATATTTTGCCTATGTCAAAGGATATATTTTAAAGACAACCAAAAGAGACAAGACAAAGGTACTGGATGACTCATTAATTTATAGTCTGTCTTATTTCTCTCCCACTTTCTTTGAGTTTCACTTTACTATTACTCTTAAGATGCAGTCTTGATTCATTGATTTTTAATCTTCCTTCTATTTTACTCTACAGGCAATCATAGGAGCCATGGTGACACTCAGTAGCGGTTGAGCACTCTGCTAGTACCCCAGCTGCTTTGGGGGAGAAAGAGGTGCCAGTCTGTATCAGCAAGGTTTACTGCCTTGGAAACCCTGTGGGCCAGTTTTCCTCAACTCAACAGCAATGCTGCAGGATGGCTTGCGGAATTCTCAGACGGATCAACATTCTACACACATAAAATCCCTCACTGACATGAAGTCACTTCTAAGTGACAGTAACCCTGTAAGACAGAGCAAAACTGCCCCTGTAGGATCTCAAGGCTGTAAATCTTTATAACAAGTTGCAGCCTCATTTTTCTCCCAGGTTTGAACTGCTGACCTTGAGGTTAGCCGCCCAACATGTCAGCCACGATTCCACAAGGACCCCAGCAGCTCTGTTCAGCATGTTTGACCCTGCACAGGACAGACATGCTCCAGCGCTGGGCTGGTGAAGAGACATCTCCTACCACAGTCTCTGACACTAGGCCTGAGCGCAGCCACCTCTCCACCCAGAATTGACTCTCAAGCAAGAATCAAGGAAGAGAGAGCTTCTTGCTTTTCCCTCCTGTATTTCCGTTCCTGGGGGAACATTTTAGCAACAGGGAGTATGGTTGGCTGAGGCTATGACACCCGACTGGCTCTAGGCACAAAGGAAGATGGAACGTATTTAGCATGTTTCATGTTTGCCTCCTTAAAATGTATAAAATGAACCTTCCCCCAAATATTAAAGAGGCAGAAAGGCTCAGTAGCAAAAAATTCTTGGAAATATTCACTATAAAGACAGCAGCACAGGTTCATACTTGCTGAATTATCACCTAATCAATTCATTTGACCACCTATACAATACTGCTTTTTATATAGTATACGAATTTGGGATTTTATACAGATGTACCAAGGGGCAGCGGGGGGCGGGGGGGATTTTCACTTGTGACTTTGTTCTTGTGTGTTTATTTTCCTAATGAATGGCATTCTCCTCTACTGAGTTCTTTAATTAATACTGATATTTAGCATGATCCATAAATGCAAGCACAAAGTGCAATCATATAACATGAAATCTTACTAAATTAACCTCCTATAATATTCTATCGTTTTAATCTTAATTGTCTCTGACTTGGCTCCCCCAGCAAACAGAGGGTGAGCCCGAGTTTCTTAGGCGGGTTTGTACTGGGGTAAGCTACTGAGAGCAACCGCCCGGGATGCGCGGTCAAGGACCCAGGAAGAGACAGGCAGAGAAGTAAAAGTACCGCCCAGATCAGTGACAGCCTCTGCACACGGCACTGACACCCGGGACTCCTCTCCCCCATGGCGGGAGCACTAACTAACTCACAACCTTTTTCCTGTTTTGATCACATTTCTGTAGGTTTTAGACTGTGTTCCCCTTCCTCTCTATTGTAGAAATGTAACATCAAAGACCTGATTTTATGCGTAGTAGATGTTCACTTGTGATTATACCACAATCCCCGAATCTCCCGTCAAGTTGTGTTTTTTATTTTTGTTTGCTTTTTCTTTTCAGAAGCATCTTCCTTTTTACTCCCACCCTTCCCTTGCAGAGCCGCGGATTGATCCAGTCACGTTTGTATGGGAACCATTTCCAGCGGCTCCAGTTGTTGGTTTTATGGAGAATCAAAACAGAAAGGATCAGAGCATTTGGCAGGAAACTTTCGACCTGAGCTGCCGACGTGATTTGTTTGGTTTTATGAACTTGTACAGGCAACGTTTTCTTTTTCAGAGCAAGCGTCGTTAGGAGAGAGGCAAAGACCAACACGCTAGGAGGGAGTTGTAGGGGACGGGCACATACTCTATTCCTTAACCGACTTCTTCAAAACATGTTTTATGTCAGGCTTTAAGTTATTGGGGGCAGTCTGACACATGCCCTTTTGTTTTCTCACATAAACTCTAACCTGAACGTGGGTGTGAAATAAACCTTTTGCTTTAATTTCTGGATTGTCTTTGATGAGTCAGATATTAAATACGACTGGTTCAGATGTCACATATCAATGCAGGGCATAAGTGTCAGCATTGAGATGTAGAGTAATTGGATTCATATCTGTGTTATGTTTTCAAATTGCTGGGTCAGACCTGGGTCTCCTGCTGTAAATTCTTCATTGCTGGCCCACGTAATAGGAATGTGACAGATTTAATACCTAGAATAAGTTATTAACTGTAAGAATGCATAAAACAGTGGCACTGCAGCGCAGAGAACGTTACCCTGCTCATAATTCTATAAATGGAAATCAAAGTGGTTTTCTTCTTTTTTTCATTTCAGTGAAATATTTTTCTTCATTAACTTTCTTGGCCCAGTCAAGTAAGCTCTTTATGTTTGATCTAACGTAGACGGATCACTTTGGTTTGGCCATTCAATTCTGAGCGTTTACATTCTGACACCCAGTGTGAAAGAAGGAGCTGCGGAAAGGCAGGGAGTTGTGTATAATGTTTCACTTCCGGAAAGGTCAAGTGGGTGGTTGACTGCGACCATTATCTTTCCTGGCGACAATATCCAGCCAAAGCTCATTATTAAACACCGCAAAATAGCATCATTTTTGTCATTAAGCACTTGCTTTTCTCTCAAGGCCAAAGGAAGTTGAAATTGAAGCCCGACAAACTAACTAGAAATGTTTATTTCCAGAGACAGGGGAGTAAAATCCAAGACCAGGAACAAAGAGATGGATGGTGTGCATTTTCCCGCAAGCACCAGCCTGTGTAGTGGAGGCTAGTGCTGGCCAAGGGAAGGAGTCTTCCAGATAATGGCCAATTCTACCGCTGAACTGATCCTAAAATGCAGCACAGAATTCATGGCTGCCTGGTTTTCCAGAAGGAGACTTGATGGCGTGGTAAAGGCTGGACTATAAGCGAACGACTGGCACTGAAAATCCACCTGCTACTCCACAGGAAAGCATGGCTATGTGTTCCCATAAAGATGTACAGCCTCAAAACGCCTTTACAGGTTCATTATAAGTCAGAATCAACTTGAGGGCAGCAGAGTTTGGGGAGGGGGAGTAATACTGGTACTTGATCTCTGGGAGGAAACACAATGGATTAAATGTTGGACCCCTAACTGAAAGGTGGGAGGTTTGAATCCACCAACTGCTCTCAGGGAGAAAAGGCAAGGCAGTCTGCTTCTGCAAGACGTACAGCCTAGGAATCCCTGTGGAGACAAGTTCTACTGTGTCCTAAAATTGACTCACGGGTTTCATACTGGCAGTCAACTTGAACTTTATTTGTGGTGCAATACAAGCCAAGGTTTCCTGTGCCTGTTCTGCCAGGCCACTCATATCTCAAGAAAGTTCTCCATTTCTATAACATCCATCATACAAGCCCAGGGTGAATGGAAGGATTCAAGCCACTCAACCAGTGGTTGAATACCTTTGTGGTCATTATATAATTTGATGTCAATGTCACTGTCACGGAGTGAAGGGTAGCCTGCCAGTCAGATCACAGCCTGGTGATGCCTCCTTGTGGTCATGGCCTTCCCATTGGGGTTCTGGGAACTTCCTGTCTTTCTACATGGAGGCATCTCTCTCTCTCTCTCTCTCTCTCTCTCTCTCTCTCTCTCTCTCTCTCTCTCTCTCTCTCTCTCGTTCACTCTCAATTGCTTGCTCTCGCTCTCACTCTCCTCTTGCTCTTGACTTCATGTTCCTCTTGAGGAGACACACTCAGAAAAACTGGTGTGGATACCCACACCAGTGCTGTGCATCCACTGCCATTGGATCCACAAGACTTTTCACCCACCAGCCTGTGATCTTCCTGCATTTGGCATCATTGCATGTGCTGTGTGAGTCTGAGAAACAATTTATAGACTACTATCAGATTTATGGACCTGGCTGGGATGCTTTCTCAATATACAATTGCTCTTTGATATAAAGCTCTCTCTTATACAAACATGATTGTCTCAGTGAACGTGTTTCTCTAGTCTGCTCAATCTCACACAATGTCCTATAGGAAGAAGTCATTCCTGCTAATAGAGAGCTCTATTATAAGTTATGTGAGAGTGTCCCAAATTTCAGTTTTTCTGTACCATCTTCTTTACTTATTTAGGACACATCTTTTTAGTTACTGGCTGCAAAAAAATGGGCTCAAGCATAGGAATAATTGTGAGATGTCACAGGACCAGGCAGCATTTCATTCTTTTGTGCATAAGTTCACTCACTATAGGTTGGAACGAACCCAATGGCAATGGCAGAAAGACAATGTTCTAAGCACTTTATGTTAATTATATATATAATATATACCATACCACTTCACACAGGCTCTCACTGCCATCAAGTCAGTTCCAACTCATAATGACCCTTTGGACAGGGGAGAACTATCCTTGGGGGTTTCTGGGAGTGTAACTGTTTATAGGGGTAGAAAGTTCTATCTTTCTCCTGTGGAGCAGCTGGTAAATTCCCTCTGCTGACCTTGCAGTTAACAAACCAATATGCAATCACCTACACTATAGCTGCCTCACGTACACCAAAATTAAAAAAATTTAACCTAAAGTTAAAATAAATAAATAACAAGCATTGGTAAGCCTGTGGAGAAACTAGAACTCTCATACACAGCTGTATGTAGTGTAAAAGAGTACAGCCACTTTGGCGAGTGCTTTGACAATTTCTCAAAACTCAGGAAAGTAAAACACAGAGTACCACACAAAGAAGAATTTCTCCCCAGAAAATAAACTCAAGAGATTTGAAAACACGCGTCCACACAACAACTTGTATATGAATGTTCATAACAGCATGGTTTATAATGGCAAAAAAAAAATTAGAAACCACCCAAATTCTACCAACTAATGAATTGGCAGTATTCATACAATAGAATATTCTGAAGCCACTAGAAGGAATGAAAAAACTTGAAAATATTATGCAAAATGAAGGCAGCCAGATTCCACAGCGCATACACTTTAGAATTCCGTATCCGAAATCTCTGTAATAGGCAACTTCATCAAGGTAGAACATATTATTATTATTTTCAGGAACCGGGGCGGAGAAAAGTGAGAGTGACTGCTAAAAGACATGAAAATCCGCATGCCCAACAGATTTATGGGCACAGAATTCACATGTCATAAAATGTACAGGAGTGACCTTTCTTGGGCTTCTGCTCTAGGATACCAAGTATGTGCTGCTTCTGTTGTTAGGTGCCGTCGAGTTGGTTTCAACTCATAGCCCCGCCCCATGAACAATCGAACGCCACACTTCCCAGTCCTGTGTCATCCTCACAATTGTTCTTATGCTTGAGGCCAAATATATGATAGAAACATTAAGCATTAGGTAACTAAATTCTCCGAAGACCCCCTAAGATCCTTTTTAAACATAATAATAACCAAGTGCACAGTACATAGTTTAAGTAAAAAAATAAAAATTAACCTCACTGCCCTTGAGTCGAAGCCAACGCATCGCGACCCTGCAATACAGGTAGACCTCCCCCTGCGAGTTTACGTTTCCCAAACTCTGCTTGCAGGAGGGGAAAGCCCCATCTTTCTCCCTCAGAGAAGCTGGTAGTTTTGAACTGTGATCGCAGTGCAAGGCATAACCCCTGAGCATTCGAGGGCCCCTATAGTTTGACCAGGTGTTATTAAAACCCTAACGTCACTACTCACACCAACCATAGCATTATTGATACAGAATCACCCCCTTCTTTACATTCCTTGCATTCAGATCCTATTGTCAGACAGACCACACTTTATTTTTAAATTTTGGAACATTGCTGTAGGGGATAAAGTACAATAGAGTCCCATCATTCTAATCGCTACTAAAAGGGCATCCAGAAAATTTGTGTTTTATAAAGTTAACAAAAGATAGTTCACATAGTAACTATAAAAATATTTACCAATTGCTGCTATCTTGCTTATACCCTAAAATGAATTATGTCGTAGAATGCTAAAATTATTTCCAAAACAAAACAAATAACAAAACCTCTGTAGAATTTACCAAAAATTAAGATACATGAAACACAAGAAACAGTTTTCAACTTGCAATTGAAAATTTAGGGATATCCTAGTGGTATATGAGAGGCCCACTCATGCACAATCATTTTCATTAACTATAAATAAATTTCCAAATATTATATCCTTACACCAACAATAAAAATAAGCTTGCAGTCTCTGAAAGTCTGTGTGGAAACCAAAACATGACTCCCAACTGAATCAGAAATGGGAGCATGAAAACTCTCTGTCTTTTAAAGAGTTTATATAACTCATCCTAAAGTAATGACTCAATTATATATATATACTATTGCTCCTATCTCTTAGTCTTGGGTTTGATTGAATGCTTAGGATCTTACCTCACAGGGTGATGCTATGGGGATCAGTCAATTTTGCAAAGTAGTCAAGTTTACTAAAACAAACTACGGTAGCAGAGAAGCAACAAAGCCCACATGGAAAAAGCACACCAGCCTGTGTGATCATGAGGTGTTGATGGGATCAGGTATCAGTTATCAAACAAGCCAAAGCAAGCAATATATCGATGCGCATGAGGGAGGCTGGAGTGGAGACCCAAAGCCCATCTGTAGACAATTGGATATTCCCTTAAAGACATCCCCTTAAAACCCACAGAAGGGCTATAAGGAAGGGATGATTCAACCGAGGTATGTACAGCACAGACAGAACACACATCATTCCTCCAGTTCCTGAATACTTCATCCTTGACCCGCCTCCCCACTACCATAACCCAGATCTACCTTAAAAATGTGGCTAGACCAGAGAACACACATTGGTATAGATAAGAGCTCTTGACAAATGGAATTCAGGACAGATAACCCCTCAGGAACAGTAGTGGGAGTAGTGATATCATGAAGGTAGGGGGATGGTTGGAGAGGGGGAAAGGGGAGAAGGAGGGAACCCATCGCAAGGTTGGATATATAGCCCCCTCCCCAGCCTCCTCCCGAAAGGGACGAATAACAGAAATGTGGGTGAAGGGAGATGACAGTGTAAGACATGAAATAATAAGAACAATATATAATTGATCAAGGATTCATGAGGGTGGGAGAATGATGTGATGGGAGAGGAAGGGGAAAAGAGGAGCTTATACTAGGGATTCAAGTAGAAAATGTTTTGGAAATGAGGATGGCAATATATGTACAAATGCTTGATACAATTGATGTATGGAATGTTGTAAGAGTCCTCCAAAAATGATTAAAAATTTTAAAAAGCAGCTATGTTTGTAAGATAAAAGCAAAGAGAACTTTAAGCAACAAAGCGTAACTGAGTAATTCCCAGGTCATCTTTTTTTTTAATCACAAAAGTTCCTAGTCTGTACTTAATTATCTCTGTTCAATTCACCCCTTTACACATATAAAGCCAAGACAGGAGAATTGGGTCCATGGGTTTTACATTTTCATTAAAAGCCAAGGGTAAACTTTAATGAACTTGAACTGTGGGTGGCATCTCACTTCATAATTTCTTCAGAGGAAATTTGACCGGACACATGAAGCTTAGCTATGCAACAAGATCCCTATTTGCTTTGCAAGCATGCACATGTAAAGTGCTATCTGGCAAGCAGTCACCAAAGCCCCTTCTACCAGCTCATTTCTGAATTATTGTCCTTCCCACTACCTCTCAGATACCAAAACAAGGTCAGATGCATGGCACTCAGAAGCAGTGCAAATGTGAGCACTATTGGCAGTAGTTGGCTCGGGACAAACTTCTTTTTGCATCACTTTACTGTTGATGAAGAATGCCTTTGAGTCCGTTCGATCTCACAGCAACCCTGTGGACTCGAGCAGCCCTGCCCCAGAAGGCTTTCTCAACTGTCTTGGCCTGACTGGTTAATCGTGGACTGGCTGCTAACTGCAAGACTGCCCGCTCAAACGCAGCAGTCGCTCCACTAGAAAGAGAGGAAGCTGCCCGTTCCATCACATTCGTAGTCTCTGAACCCCATGTAAGGTCCGGCCCTATGAGCTGGCATGGACTCCGCGGTGATACTCATGGCTTTGTGGGCTAAGCACTGGCAAAACTGGACATTCAAACACACCAGTCGCTCCACAGGAGACTGTCTGCTCCTGTGAAGTTGTCTAGTCTCAGCAATCCTATATAGGATCTCTGTGACTCAGAATGCGTGGGCAGGAGGGACCGGGGGATTCATTTTTATAGGAGCAATAGTCAAAGTCTTTTTCTCCCCAAATGGCTGGTGGTTCAAATGGTAAGCCTCTCAGCGGAGTGCTTAACCATTGTTCAGCCAGTACCATTCCTTAACTATATCCCCAAACCAAACTCACTGCCATCGAGCTGGTGCTGACTTAGAGTAAGCCCTGGTGGTGTAGTAGTTACTAGTCAGGCGACTAATCACACAGTCAGCAGGCCGGAGAAAGTTGAGACCTTCTACTCTGGCAAAGATGCACAGCAAAGGGGCAGTTCTACTCTGTCTGATAAGGGTGGCTACTGACCACGTAAGAATTCAGTTCCTACATTCTGTGAGGTCAGTAAGAGTTCTCCGGCAGTGTATGCATGGATATGTAAATACATACAAATTATCAAATTGTTTAATCTCTCTGTTTAGTTTACACATACGCACTCTCTATCACAAATACCTGAAGGGTAACAATATGTGTTTACTAAATTATAAACAAATTTTAAAAGTATAATAAAAGAATGATCTCCCTTGTAACACATGCACATAAAGTCTTATAGTACACAAATAACATGAGAGGAAACATCCTCATTCTAACTTTAAATGATGATGACAGTGTTGTAAAAATCATCAGATTTCAATTACAAAATTCTGAACACATTTATTCAACCTATGAGGGGCACCCAAAGAGGATGAAAATCACACTGGGCTGAACACAGCTTTCATCATACACATTTTTCTCACTAGGAAAGCATCAAGTAACTTGCTCTGAGTTAGTGCACACAGTGGCATCACCTGGGAAAGTTCTCTCTGGTCACAATAATTTTTTTAGTAAAAGAAGTTTCATTCAAACTTCATTTTTTTTGTGTGATGGCCGATTTAAGAGAAGAGTGTGCAGCTGTGAGATTTTGGGTCCTGCATGGGAAAAAGTGCTGCAGAAACTCATGATGTTGAACTCAGCTTGCAAGGACAGTGCTATGGGAAAAACTCAAATGTATGAGTGTTTTTCTCAGTTCAAACGGTGAAATGTCAATTGCTGACAAACCTTGTTCTGGACATCTGTCAATCTCCTGAACAGATGAATAGGTCGACTTGTAGTGAATTTGGAGTTTGGTCCACTAGGTCAGACTGTTAATCAAACTTTCTCTTTAGAGCAGTGGTTCTCAGCCTTCCCAATGCCATGACCCTTTAATACAGTTCCTCATGTTGTGGTGACCCCAACCATAAAATTATTTTATTTGCTACTTCATAACTGTAATTTTGCTACTGTTATAAATCATAATGTAATGTTTGGTGACCACTGTAAAAGGGTCATTTGACCCCAAAGGGGTCGCGACCCACAGATTTAGAGAACTGTTGATTTAGAGATTCTGAAAAGATAGCATAACAGAGCATGACCCAAAAAAGGTCTGATTTATTGCAAATGGGAGACTGGTTCTGCCACCCTGGTAATGCACCTGCTCATGCACCCATCTCAGTGGCCAATTGTTGGCCAAAAAACCCAGCATGCCTCTCTTGCCCCATGTACCTGACTCACCTGACCTCACTCCACGTGACTTATTTTTATTTCTGCAAATGCAGAGGACATGAAAGGACAGTGATGATTTGATGACCTAGAAAAGGTGAATAAAAACACAAGGGAGGTACTGTCAGCCATCCAAACAGATGAGTTTGAAAAATGTTCTCAAGAATTACAGATTTGACAAATGTATTAAGTGTAATGGGGAGTACTTTGAAGGAGATAAGCACTTAGATAAGCACTTTCACATTTCATTAATTGTATTAAATTTCAGGGGGATGTTTGCTTGCTTGGTTTGTTTTTGTTTTTTTCCTGTAAGTTGAATCAACAGTGAACAATAACAGCAAATGTTACTGGGAAAACTTTTTTTTCCCTCTAGTTAAATTCTAGAGATGTGAAAGTTCTGTACGATAAAATAAAGGGAAGAAAAGACATATGATAGTTAATAAAATGGGAATCAAAATGGATGCCATGAAAGACTGAAACTTTTCTAGAAAATAGAGAAGCTGAGACAACTGGAGGAAATGTGATAGAGGCAGCTATTACCACTGCTCTCCTCCCTCGGCACTCCTAGCGTAGCTCTGCTAGAAATCCATCTATCATTTGCTCAATAAATATTGAGTGTCACGGGACTCTTGAAACTTGCCAGTTCTGTGTATGGGAACAGTTAACGGTCTTAAATTATTGATTCATCCAATAAAATTTTTCAAGTGAGATAAATATACTTCCTTAAGGTTTTCCCAGAACTAATCACATAAAACAGAGGTAAACTATCATGAGAATGGAGGGATGGGGAGAATTTATCCGACTTAAAAATGACAGAATTTATAAAGCAGAAAAGCCATCAGGCTGATAGGAGAATTGTTTCCAACATTATTTGCTAATCATGAACCTTGACAATGTGAATTTCCTATAAAACTTTGTATGTGACTTTAGACGCTTGAGCTCAGGCTATCTTTATATCCTTCTACTCCTCACTCACCAGGAATCTGTGAGATCGCTGTTAGCCTGGGGTGCCTAGAGAGAAAGCAGACAAGGAATGACACTCCTATATGTTTCACAAAGAACTTCGTGTCAGAAACAAATTTATACCAAGAAGGCATCCCAGCCCCGTCCAACTCAAGTCCATGGGTTCAATGTTAGCTAGAGCCGTCTCCAGACTCAGAGCTGCAGACTGCTGACACAGGAAGGGGAAGCAAGAAGCATGGAACTCACAGGCCAATGGGTGCAGAGTCTTGTGGACCCAAGGTCAATGAGAATATGGCAGGGCATCGATAGCTCCCTGGGTCAGCAGTCCACATGGAGCCACCCCTGGAGGCAGACAAGGAATCCAGCATGGAAGAAGGTGAGGGGCCAGTTAACTCCCCTACTGTTGTTGAGAAGTGCACACCCCCACAGAGGCATCACCAGGCTACCACCTGATTGACAGGTTAGACTCCGCCCCTGCCTCCACACCTGTAGCCTAACATTAACCACCATAGCCCCCTAACTGAGCAGGATAAAGGACCTTGCTTTCATTTATGCACGGGATGAGCAGAGGGTGGCATGTCTATCAGACTTGTGCTCTAGGACCTTGTAACATAGTAAATGCCCAGAGGGGAGTGAAATTTCTAAAATGACTCTTCTATTCTTGTCTCCATAACTTCCACAAAATGATTGGGTGGACCTATGTCAGCAGGGCATGTATAACACTAACAGAGAGGAAGGGTCCCTTTACCACTCCCCTGGCTTAGAGTTAGGAGAGAGAGTAATGCCAGGATCATTGTAAGTGGAGCAGTCTCAAGATCGCTGTCTGAGGTGGCAGAAGTGGGGATCAGAGATATCAGAGACATTGGCATGGATATTATGTGACAGAGTAAAGAAGCCAGTCCACGATCAGAAGCTGAGGCAAGAAAACCATGAGCCAGAACACAGAAGCAGTGTTGAGATGATCTGACTGTGAGGGAGAGGGACAGGTTGTCCACAGGGCAGAATCCAGGGGACCACACATGGAGCTGAAAAACCAAAGACCAGAGAATCACTCAGCTGCTAGTCGAGGAGAGGTGTTGCTTAGCACCAGTGCCTGTCTCCTTAAAGTTTACTGATCCGGACTTGTGATGACCTGTGACCTCCCTTGATGTTGTTACTGTTGGTATTAGGTGCCACCGAGTCAGTTCCCACTCATAGTTGCGATATGTACAACAGAGTAAAATGTTGCCTGATCCTCTGTCATCTTCACAGTTTTTATCATTCTTCAACCCTTTGTTGCAGTCACTGGGTGAATTCATCCTGTGGAAGTCTTCCTCTTTTTCGCTGCACCTCCACTTTAACAATCATGAGTCCCTCTCCAGTTATTGTCCTTTCTGATAGCATGTCCAAGTACACGAGATGAAGTCTTGCCATCCTTGTCTCTCAAGAGCATTCTGGCCATACATCTTCAAGATAGATTTGCTTCTTCTTCTTCTTGTGGTCCATGGTCCTTTCAATATTCTTCACCAGCACCATAATTCAAATGCATTGATTCTTCTTTGGTCTAACTCCCCTAACAAACTTTCTTCATCGTGAATATTGTCTCAGTCCTGTGTGACCCAACTCAGCAGAGAAGTAGAGTGGTGGGAGGAATTGTGGGTGTCAGAATAGTCTAAACAAGGATGGAAAGTGAAGGTACATCTGACCCCTACCTCCTGGAAAAAGGGAAGCTAGAAGTCAGATATAGCCATTCCATGCTGTCTATTGTGATAGCAACACACTCATTTTATCTACGCAGCACGACCAAATTTTTACAATAAAATCGAGATGAAATAGACAGTAAATCACTAGTTATGGACATTTGAAGATAATTTTCACTTGCCCCTTTGTTATGTAAAGTTCCCTAGCTTTGAAACTATTGAATCCAACCCTACTCACCAAATTCTTCATTATGATCACCTGAACTTGCTGCCCTTGCAGCTTGTCCTATCATTGAAAAGCTTTAAGCCTTTTCTTGCATTAAAACCTAAAAAGGCACCAAATACACCTGTTCTTACTTATCTTCAAATTTGACTTAAAGACACTCCTTAGCAACCCGGGGACTACCTGTACTAGATTATACTGCCAATTCTTCATCACTAACTCTTTCTAATGGAGAGCTTGCTACAATGAAGACTTTTTATATCTTTATCTGTAACAGAAAGATAGCATGTATCCTTAAAATGCTGACTTTAGGCTGCTAGATTGAAGCATAAATAGTATGAAGTTATTTGACGCTCTATTGCATTCATTTATGCTGTCCTCTAGGTTGGGAAATATTTTATCGCTTTCACCCCCAATTTTTCTCTTTTTAATTTAAAAGTACCCAAAATAATTGATCTATAGTCAACAATTCCAAGAATTACCATCTGACCAAGAAAAAAATCCAAACTAAAGGCATTAACAAAAAACAAGGGTCCAGGAATTTGCAGAATACTAATTCCAATGTCTCAACAAAGTGTGCCAATAAATTGTGGAAGATAGCTACCTTAAAAGATCAACATTTGTTCTCATCCCAAAGAAAGATGACCTAAAAATGATACTGAACAATTTCACTATGATTTCATGCAACTAAAATTCTACTGAAGATACATCAGTAACATTTGCTGTAATACATCAACAGGAAGTTGCTAGAAATTCAAGGTGGTGTCAGAAGAGGATATGGAACAAGTGTTGGCATTGCTAAGACCAAGTGGAGCTTAGTTGAAAGCAGAGAATACCAGAAAAGGACTATGGAAAACATTGTGAAGATTGGAAATTCCAGAACACTTAATTTTGCTCTGGAGAAACTTGTACCCGGACCAAGAGGCAGTTGTTTGAACAGAAAAAAGAGAAGTTTAAAATCAGGAAAAGTGTGCATGAGACTTAAATGCTTTCACCATATTTACTCTATCTGAATTCTTTTTCTGAATATTTTCAATCTGTAATTGATTGAATTCACAGATTCAGACCCTGTGGAGATGAAGGCCTGGCTGTCTTTTTGTTTCATTTTTAGTTATATATTGTTGTTAAGTGCCATAGAGTAATTCCAACTCAGTGACTTCATGAACAGTAAAAAGAAATATTACTTGGTCCTGCGCCATCCTCACAGTCATCCCTACACTTGAGCCCATTGCTACAGCCACTGTGTCTGTCCATCTCATTGAATGTATTTCTCTTTTTCAACAGCCCTCTACTTTACCACGCAGGATGTCCTGCAGAGAGTGAGCTTTCTTGATAGCAAGTCCAAAGTATGTGAGATGAAGTCTCACCATCCTCCCTTGTAAGAAGCTGAGAAGATGGAGTTGGAGTCACAGCTGACTCCTCCAGCTTCTGAGGTCAGTTGCAGAGATGACAAAGCAGAGGTCAGACATGCGTCCATCCTTCATCCCCTTTGACCCTTCTCGGATATCAACACTCTCCTAGGGCACTCTGCTTAATGGACATAGTGACCATTCCAGTGAGCGATGCTCCTGCCACCGTTATTAGGTCAGGGCAGTCTTCCGGTCCTTAGCCTCTTGACCTGGCCTTTGACCTGTTTGGGCATTGTTACAAAGCATTTTTAGGGCTGAAAATAAATGTCCAAAGGGCATTCACTCACTGTAAGTTTCAAGTCTAAGGCACTCACAACTCACTGGCCAGCAAATCTAGCTCCTCCAATTAATTTCTCAGAGGCACTGAACTCCACAAACAAGCTTCCTGTCCAACAGCACTCAGCTTTGCTTGCTGTGTAAATTGAGGGCTGGAACACCCACTGCTCTCCATGGCGTGGGCTAGCCCCTGGTTCTGCTGTTAAGCTGTGCCTCAGGACCCCTCTGGTGTCAAATTACCCTTAGCTCGAGATTCAATGTGTAGGTCTCATGGGGTCTAAAGGACATGCTCCACTCCTGGCACTTCTCTCTTGCGGGTAATAGACTCTTACCTTCCTGCTTCTGAGATGTCCCATTTTGCACCTAGCAAAACGGCAATCACAATTAACCCTGTTAACAATCATTCAGCTGAATCATATAACATAATCAGTGTAGCCCCTCACCTTCTTACCCAGGCCCTTGAAAAAAAGGCCTTTTGATAAGAATTAAAGAAACAAACAAACTATGCCTAGAAGAGCTACATTAGATAATCACTCTTATCAAATAAATTATTAAATCATTCAGAAGCATTCTGACTGTACTAATTCCAAGACAGATTTGTCTGCTCTCCTGGAAGCACATGGCATATTAAATATTCTGTGCCAACATCATATTGTGAATACATTAATTCTTTTTTAGCCATGTGTTGCAAGGATTCTATGGGGAAAATATTGAAGGATGTAAGGAACTTAAAAGATGACAGAAGGGATCCACGGAGTCCCTGTACTAAAAAGAACTGGTCAACATTGAACCATTTCAAGAGGTAGAATATGATCACAAACCAGTGACAGTGAAAGAAGAAGTGTAACATGAACCCAAGGCACGAGTGAAAAACAAGGCTACAGGAATTGATGGGCTATCAACTGAATGTTTCAACAAGCTGATGAAGCCCTGGAAGCACTCACTCATGTTTACCAAGAAATATGGAAGTGAGCTAACTGGCAAACCAACTGGAAGAGATACATATTCGTGCCCATTCCAAAGAAAGGTGATCCAACATAATGAGGCCATTATTAAACAAATCACTAATAGCCCCTCCAAGTAAAAGTCTGCTGACAGTAAGTCAACAATGGTTGCAACAGAGAGCTGCCAGAATTCCAGTGGGATTCAGAAGATGTGGCACGAGTGAAATCATTGTTGATGTCAGATGGGTCTTGCCTCCTAGCAGAAAATACCAGAAAGATGTTTATTTGTGTTATGTTGACTATGCAAAGGTATTCATCTATGGGTCATTACAAACTACTACATTATTTGTAATTTTGCAAAGAAGCGGAATTCCAGAACACTTCATTGTGCTCAAAGGGAATCTGTAGCAGGACCCAGGAGCAGTCATTTGAACGGGACAAGGTTTTAAATTAGGAGAAATGTGCATCAGGGTTATATTCTCCCCCGTATTTGTTCAATCTGTAGCACGAGCAAATAATCAGAGAAGCTGGGCGACATGAAGAAGAGTGAAACACCAGGGCTGGAGGAAGGCTCATTAACCATCTGTGACACAACGATGACCCAACCTTGCTTGTTGAGAGCAAGAACTTGAATCACTTGTTGATGAAGACCAAGGACTAAAGCCTTCAGGATGTGTCAGGGGAAGCCAGCCCCTAACACATCATTATGGGTCCAGTAGGCGCAATTGTACAGCGATAATAAGTAAAGATCATAGTAAAGTTATAGAGAGCATGAGAGATAGAAGTATTGAAATAAATGGAGTCAGACACAATTCATGGGAGCATGCTCACCTCAGCTCCGCTTGGTGGTCCGCGTGGAGGGAGAGAGAGCTATGTAATGCTAGCCCAGGCTTTTTATGTTCTCTGGGGGCATGCAAGCCCCCTAATTACAGGTGAGGACCTACGTCACAGGAAGGGGTTGTGCTATAGGTAAATCAGTAATGAGGGGGTGGTCTAGGGAAATATACACAATAGGAAGAGGAGGGATTGGGGGTATACATGTGACAAGATGGGTGGATCCTAGGTACAGAATGGCAACCTAACCTTAGATACCACAGATCAGTTTGGCCTCTTCCCTGGCTCAACTGAGAGACCATTAATCCATTGTCTCTAGCAGCAGGGAGCAGGCCCATCCCTGTGGTGTGGGGAGAGAGCAGTCTGGCAGGGACTGCCTTCAGGGAAGATGCCTTTGAGCATCTGACCTCCCCCCACAAGATTACAATTCAATGTTAAAAAGTCCAGAATCGGCACAACTGGACCAATAAGTAACATCATAATAAATGGCGAAAAATGAGGGGGGAAAGAAGAGGGAGGGGGGAAAAAAAGAGGACCTGATGCAAGGGGCTTAAGTGGAGAGCAAATGCCTTGAGAATGATTGGGGCAGGGAATGTATGGATGTGCTTTATACAATTGATGTATGTATATGTATAGATTGTGATAAGAGTTGTATGAGTCCCTAATAAAATGTAAAAAAAGAAAAGAGGAGAAAAAAATGATTAGGGCAAAGACTGTACAGATGTGCTTTATACAATTGATGTATGTATATGTATGAACTGTGATAAGAATTGTATGAGCCCCAATAATTTTTTTAAAAAATAAATAAAATAATAATAAATGGCGAAAAGGTTGAAGATGTCCGGGATTTTATCTTCTTAAATCCATAATCAATACTCATAGAAGCAACGGTCAAGAAATCAAATGGCATCTGGCATTAGTCTAATTTGCTGCCCATTCCTCTAAAATGTTAGGGAAAAATATCATGTGGAGGATTAAAATGTGCCCACAAGAGCAATGGATTCTTTACTGTGGTTCTTCTAGCCTGTATCTAACTCCCACCAAGCAACCTTTTTCTGTGTGGGTCTGATAACAAGGTGGGGAAGACACTGATAGGATTCGCCCCCATGAGTAATTGTGAACAAGATTCCCTGGAATGCCATCCTGCTGCATATAAAATGAACCTTCTGAGAAGCAAGAGAAGGAATTTCATTACCAGCAAGGTCCAGGAGTGCAGCTCATCCTTTGGACCCAAGATGCCTGTGCAGTGAATCTCCTGGGTCCAGAAGACAGCTCTAAAGTCAGAGGAGCAGCAGTCAAACAAGGAGCCAGCGCATGAAGCAGAGTGGGGGACTTCCCAGCCCATGGAAGAAGTAAAGCTGAGTGTTTGTGAATGAAGGTGCCTGCCGCACTCCAAGGGGGATGCTGAGCCTGAGGACTCATGGAGCTTGACTTAAATGGCTTCAGGCTAAATTTTTCAGGATGGAGGTACCTCTGGGCACTTAATTCAAGGAGCTGAGTTTTCTTACCCACAGGGGTTGAGCTGAATGCCTTCTGGTGGAGGCTTCCAGTGGAGTGATATGCCCCTTTGGGCATTGGTTAACAGACCTCAAAGAACTTTGTAACAAGACCCGATAGACAATGGTCCTGAGCATTTCACACGGGCATTATAACTTAACTTCCGTAATAAATGCTTTAATCATGATCGGTGTCTGTGAGTTCTGTGTAGCTGTTGCAATGGATATTAGAACCCAGAGGAGTGAAACAGAGGACATTAATTATGACAACACGGTGCCTGGTCCAAGCCATGGTAGTTTCAATTCCCTCATATCTGTGTGAAAATTGGACAATGAATAAGGAAGACCACAGAAAAACTGATGCATTTGAATTATACTGCTGACAAGGAATATTTAAACTAGTATGGACTGCCAGAAGAGCAAATAAATCTATTTTGGAAGACATACAGTCAGAAATGGGGGTGCTGTAAGACTTTGTTTTGCATACTTCGGCTATTTTATCAGGAGAGAAGAATCACTGGAAAAGAACATTCTGCTTAGTAAAGTACAAGATAAGAGAAATAGAGTAAGACATCAAAGGGTAGCAGAAACAATGGGTTTAAACATAATGTGGTAGTCACCTAATCTGGTGTCAATTTAAGGATTAAGAGTGTAGGGGTGGAGTCTAGGATGTCAATCTGGAGATAGCCAATGAGACTTCTGTGTGGGCATGGCCTTCTGAGAATTCTGGGAAAATCTGGTACTTCCTCCTTGGAGGTAGAAGACACCTCTCTATCTCTCTGCTACTCCCTGGGAGACATTGCAGAAGACAAGCCACATGGATGCAACCAGACCTCTGACGCCAGAGAGGCCACAGAGAGACCCCTGCCAGCAGCGTCATTGCATGTGTTTTGTGAATCTGAAGAGGACTTTAAAGATTGGTATCAGACATATGAGCTAATATCGGACTTATGGACTTGATCTGGACTGGACTGGGCTGGGATGTTTTCTCAACGTTCTATTCCTCTTGTATATAAAACTCTTTCTTAAACACATATGTGTGTCCATGGATGTGTTTCTCTAGTCTACCCAGACTAACACATAACCATTGTGAGGATGGTACAATGCCAGACAGTGTTTCTTCCAATCCAAGTATGACTTGCTATGCCTCCAAGCTGAATCGACAGCCCCTACCAACAATAATTGCTAATTGTCTGTCTTTCGGAGTCATTGTCCAATTTCCCGATGCATATGGGGTAATTAAAAATGCCACGGCTTGGGTCAGGCGTGCCTTAGTTCTCACCATGACATCTTTATTTTTGAACACTTTAAAGAGCTCTTGTGCAGAAAATGTACCCAAATTAATATGTCATCTGATTTCTTGACTGCTGCTTTCATGGGTGTTGATTGTGGATCCAAGTAAAAGGAAACCCTTAACAACGTCAGTCTTTCCTCCACTTATCATGATGTGGTCTAGTGGTCCAGCTTTGAGGATTTTTGTCTTATTTATGTTGGGGTATAAGCTAGAGTCTTTGGTGTTCCATTAGTGCTTCAAGCTCTCTTGGCTTTCACAAGCAAGGTTGTGTTGTCTGTATATCCCAGGTGGTTAATGAGTCTTCCTCCAATTCAGATACCACATTTTTCTGTCCAGATGATCGGATGATTTTCTCAGCCTACAGCCTGGACAGGTCTGGCCAAAGGATGAAAGCTGACGCATAGATTTCCTGCTGTGAAAGCAGGCGATCTCCCTCGTTCTGTTCAAATGACTGCCCTTGTATACACAGTTATTATGAGCGCAGTGCAGTGTTCCGGAGCCCCATTCTTCACCATGTTACCCATAGTTTGTTATAATCCTCACACTCAAACAATTTTTGTAGCCAATACAATAGAGACAAACATCTTTCTGATATCCTCTGCTTTCAGCCTAGATCTTTCTAACATCAGCAGTTATCTTCCTGATAAGTGTACATATGAAATGGAATCTACCCGGATGAAATCAGATTGTTTGCTATTCTGCCTTTTCACGTAGCAGTATATGCTGAGCATCTTTATTTTCATCTCATGTCAACTGATATTGGGCCATATAACACTTTTAAGCATTATATAGCATTCCATTTTATAAAAGCACCAAATTATCTAAGAAAATCTGAGAAACAGTGTTAAAGACTCTTTTATAAAAATTCATTTTATTGAGGGCTCATACAATTCTTATCACAATCCATAAATCCATCCATTGTGTCAAGCACATTTGTACATTTGTTGCCATCATCATTCTCAAAACATTTTCTACTTGAGCCCTTGTTATCAACTCATTTCCCCCCTCTCTCTTCACTCCCTCCCTCATGAACCCTTGATAATTTATAAATTATCATTATTTTTTCATGTCTTAAATTGTTCAATGTCTCCCTCCACCCACTTTTCCGTTGTCCATCCCCCAAGGAGGGGGTTATATGTAGATCCCTTGTTCTCGGTTCCCCCTATCTACCCCATCTTCCCCTTACCCTCCTGGCTTCGCTACTCTCATTATTGGTCCTGAGGGGTTTACATGTCCTGGATTCCCTGTGTTTCCAGCTCTGATCTGTACCAGCGCATATCCTCTGGTCTAACCGGATTTGTAAGGTAGAATTGGGAACATAATAGTGGGGGGGGGGGGTTATGCAGGGAGGCAGGGATGAAGCATTAAAGAACTAGAAGAAAGTTGTATGTTTCATCATTGCTATACTGCACCCTAACTGGCTTATCTCCTCCCCGGGGCCCTTCTGTAAGGGGATGTCCAGTTGCCTATAGATGGGTTTTGGATCCCCACTCTGAACTCCCACTTATTCACAATGATATGATTTTTTTGTTCTTTGATGCCTGATACCTGATCCCATCAACACGTAGTGCTCACTCACACAGGCTGGTGTGCTTCTTCCATGTGGGCTTTGTTGCTTCTCAGTTAGATAGCCATTTGTTTATCTTCAAGCCTTTAAGACTCCAGATGCTATATCTTTTGATAGCCATGCACCATCAGCTTTCTTGAACACATTTGCTTATGCACCTGCTTTGTCTTCAGCGATCGTGTCAGGAAGGTCAGCATCACTGAATGCCATTTTAATAGAATAAAATGTTCTTGCATTGAGTACTTACATAGAGGTCCAATGTCCATCTGCTACCTTAATACTAAAGTTATGAGTATATGTATATAGATCTATTTCCACATCCTATATATAATAGATATGTACATGCCTGTATTTAGACCTCCATAAATGTCCTTTGCCTCCTCGTTATTTCCTCTATTTCATTTCACTTTCCTCTTGTCCCACTATCATGGTCAGCCTTCATTTGGGTTTCAGTAATTCCTCCTGGTTACATTGCTCTTGATCAAGTCCTACCAGGCCTCCTACACCCTCCTTGCCATCATTTGATAAAGACTCCTTTCTTTCATGATATAACCTCATCATGCATGTCAAAATTATGAGAATATTTTTATTAAAATATTATAATCCTGTTGCTATCGGTGATTTTGAATCATAGTGACACCTTATGTATACCTTGCCACTTATTCTGACTTCAAAACATTAATATTTATCATATACACACCTCAATGTTCAGTTGTTCTAAAAATTACTGGTTTTTAATTTTTTTTACCTTCAGGAAATAATCTTTAAAATTCTTCAAAATATTTTAAGTACCACTTCCTTTGAAAAATTTGACATCCTGTAAGATCTTTCCTCAGGTTCTTTTTCAGAGGAAAAGTTGTCAGGGAAGTCTAGTTACCATCAATACATGAAAATAACCAAGAAACAAACACTATTAATGAACTGAGTCTTATAAGAGAGCAAAACCATATCTGACAGCATCCTTCTACAAAATGTACATCTATAAAAATCTATACAAAATCTGTGTTCTGTTACCAAGGAGTATAAATGTTATGATCTTATAGAAACTTTTATAATATGGTAGTTGCAATGCCAATATAGAAATTATCATCTGCCCTATCACCCAAGGACTATGTCAGATTTCTAGACTAACTCCCAGTGTTGGAAGCATGTATATGGCCAGCAATGTTAAAACCAGTTGAAAAAATGTGGAATTCAAGAAATATTTTTAAACTTTTCTTTTAACTAACTCTTCCACACTTGCCAGTCATTATAGATAGCAATAACACATTTGACAGTAGTATTAATCTATGCTGGGAAAAGAACAACCAACTTTAAACAAATAGTTGGCCATTCCTCATCTTCCTCTTGGGCCATGTTTAAATTCTCCAAGGTCCTGGGTTTGAGCTAAATTGGAAAATAAAAACATACCATTATTTGACTTACATATAAACATAACTTTAGTGACTTACTTTTAGACCCATGCTTTGGATTTGGCCACCTAGAATATACTTCATGACCATGCAACAGACTCTTAATTAAAGGACATGAAATGTTCAACTTTAGTCACATTTTTCCATTTCTAAACTAATTATGCATGAGAATAACATGGGAAAATTTTAACAAGGATTCTCTGACTCAAACTCAAATCCATTGAATCAGAAACTTTAGAAGCAGAATCCAGGAATCCATACAGCACCTTCCCCAAGAAATACTACTGCAAGCCTGTGGGGGACCAGCCTCCGCAACCGAGTGGGTGCAAGCAGGAGACTCCTGTTTATGAGCTGGAATTTGGGAGCCACCACTCTAACCACATGGGCTGGACAATACATGCATTTTAAGTATTCCTAAAAATGTATTGTACCTATTCTGAGGGTAATATAAGAGAAATAGAGTATGTTATCCCTGAATAACGTTTATTGGGCCATTGTGCCCCATTATATATTCCCCAAGATATTCATAAGTATTGCATGAAAAAAGACACTTGTGGTTAAATAAATTGGGTAAATACTAGATTAAATTAATAATGAGTTTTTTGGTTTTTACTAAATATTTACAAATCTTTTCCACTAAAGACAAATCTGGTATTTATTTCACTGCTTGTGTATATTTTATCTCTCATTTTGAAGTGTTGACTCAAATTGGTGCCACCTGTAAACTAATGGTTCCCTTCTGAATTCCCAATGCATTTGTCTCCTACCAATATTCAAGGATTGGCCTTCACAGATGAAGAGGGCTGTGGGATTGGCCTTCGCAGATGAAGAGGGCTGTGGGATTGGCCTTCGCAGATGAAGAGGGCTGTGGGATTGCCCTTCGCAGATGAAGAGGGCTGTGGGATTGGCCTTCGCAGATGAAGAGGGCTGTGGGATTGCCCTTCACAGATGAAGAGGGCTGTGGGATTGGCCTTCGCAGATGAAGAGGGCTGTGGGATTGGCCTTCGCAGATGAAGAGGGCTGCGGATGGAAATGATGTTGGACCTGTGACAGCAGAAGCACTCGGAGCCAAAGCATGCTCAGGAGGTGAAGGGGGAACATACATGGATCTTTCTCATGAAATCTGATCAGGACTTCCACAGAAAGAAGAGAGGACACCAGAAAGGACACTAAGCACAGCTCCGGGGTAATCGTTTACCAGTTCTGTGTCTGATTTTAGCATAAAGACCTTACTAGGCTTTATCCACTAGGCTGCGGTAGGAAATCATTATGCAGTATGACTTGGCAAATGAAAGATAAGAGGAAAATCAAAAGGAGAGTTTCTGTCTTCAATTCTCCTTTTCCAAGACTGATGTAAATGTTTTTGCTATTTTTAGTTTGCTTCATTCTAAATGCCATGAAAATGTTTCCATTTCACTGAGGGAGGTATGGCTGGAGGAAAAATCAAATGGTTTAAGAACAGGCTTTTACACTTTATCTTTTAATATAAGAGAGAGCAGAAGAAAGAGCTTGTCTCAGAGTGGTTTGAAACCAAATTGTTTTCACAGTCGGCACCATGCTTTGGTGAAAGGGGAGTGGTTTGCATGATGTCATCCACATGGTTTAAATAAATAGTGTGTGCTGAGGTTAATAAGCTGCAGTCGTAACAGAACTGATGGGGGATTATTGCTGGGCTAATTTGATCAATTACTTTCAGCTCCAGAGTTCTCCAGATGAGACAGAAGCCAGCATACACATTCTGGCAGATGAAAAATCAGTTGGGTCAACACATACGCTGATGGTAATGAACATTCTTTCAGACTTCATTTTTCATCCCCATGAGAGGAGAACCCCACTAATGCCAGCCGCTGCCACTCCAAAGCAGCCAATAAGATAACTGAATGTTTTAGAAGCCAGAAACTCTCATCCATAGGGCACACCAAGAATGGCCTAATAAGTCTGTTCATTTTATCTTTTAAATGTAGTTTAGGTTGGCATTTAAATTTTTCATTCATCTCCTATTGAAAATAAATTAGAATTATAAATAACTACCTATAGTTTGTCATCATAAGCTACTTTCTCGTTACACTTTGAATATATATGTATCTATCTCTTTATTTAAATATATCATTTTATTGGGACCTCTCACAGCTCTTAGAACAACAATCCATACATAAATATTACTCCATGTAGACGAAGCTGGGAGATACTTTTACACACATGGAATAATGAGTGAGCTGAGCAATGACCATCAGGTGCATGAGTTCTGGGTTTTTGACATTTACTACAGGGAGTGCTAACTTTGCTGCGTTAAAGGCAGGATGGTGGCTAGCCAAGGAAATGGAGTCATTTACATCCTCAGCTGCCCTAAGACACTCAGATTAGGGATGCAGGATATAGTTGTGTAACTCGTGGTCCTGAGGTCATTGCCACTAGCATGCACATGAAAATGAGACACAGGCTACATGTGGCACAGAAGAAGCACAGAACCATCTCTGGAGGAATCAAAGCCTGGAAAGATCTCACCTAGTGGAAGGTAATGAGAGAACATTCCTGGAGGAGATGGCCCGAACATAAACACTTGAGTTCAAAGAAGAAGACAGAGGTCGCATGGGGCGGGGGAAGTCCAGGGAATACTGAGTAGGGTCCTTTTGCTTTCCCCGAAACACTTTGTTGGCAGATGGGAGAGAGAGGGATCAAGAGGTAAACTAAGATCATTTTTAATTCCTCGGTGAGGAATTCAGACAAAATAGTGAAGGAAGCTGTTAAAAATTTAGAGGCGGATATATCGCAGTGAGAAAGGTTAATCTAACAACAGTTTCCATGCAGTGATGGTGTGGGGAAAGTCCAGAGGATGTAAAGTCAGAAACTGCCATCACTGTAATTTCTATTTGATGTTTCCAGGGTAGTGAAGCGGCTTCCGTCTGCATGATCTGAGTGCGCTCAGTCCACTTAGCTGGAGTGATTGGCTGCGCTGCCCAAAGAGGCTCTCAAAGATGCTGAAGAGTTGGCTGAGAAGCTCCCATGGTCAAACCCCATGAAAGTAAGGAAAATTAACCCCAGTTTCAAGAATGAGAAAAAGGCACACACAAAAATCCAAATTCAAGTAAAGAGAAGATTAATATTGAACAATGAGAAGAAAGAGAAGAGAGAAATGGTTTTAAAAAAAGAATGCCTTGGATTCAAATATCTTAGACTCTGATGAAAACCCAGCTATGAAGGAGGAGATAGCAATACTAATAGGAGATGATTTGTCATCTTCCAAAGAAGATGTGGCAGAAGAAAGCTCAAAGGGAGACACTGACCCTCCGGCACTAAAATTTAGAGTCACTAGCAACATGGTAGGGGAGAAAGAACGCTTGACCTCAAATGAGGCTGCAAGAGATTTTGGAGGTGCTGTCCAAGAGTATGTTAAGTGGAAGGCTGACATCACCAAGTGTTATGTGGACAAGAATCTCCACCGAAGACATAATACACATCTTGGACCCACAACTCTGTGATGTACTCTTGTCTATGATCTGTACTCAACCTTCTGATACAGTAGTTGATCCAACGTGTGGGACTGGGGCAATACCAGTAGAGGGGGCTACTGAGCAGTCTAACAGTCACCATTTCACTGGTGACAACAATCCATTGGTTGTGAATAGAGCTGCAAATGACATGAGTCTCTACTAACCAAGAACCAAATTCAAAAAAAGTAAACCATCCTGGGGGCCTGCCCATCGATGCTGTCCGATGGGATGTCTGCAAGCTGCATTAAGGACGGGTTTTGTGGGTATTACTGTAACTATCATGCCATTTGGGAGAAGGATGGGCTCCAGGAAAAGAACCCAGAACTTTTACCCAGCTTGTCTACGAGAGATGGGCTGAGTCTGTGGACCTGGGACAGGCCAGGCTGCACTACTTACTCCAGACAAGAAATGCTTCACAAAGGCCTTATCTGGAAGGTGACACATGTGGTGAAGGTGCATACTGTCTGGGTGAACATACGGGTCTTCGTGCTGAAGTTTATCTTCTGATGCTACCTATCAGGCTTCTGTTCATCCTTTAGGACAAGACGGAGAAGAGTCTGCCTTGGTGATGCAAAGAGCGAAGATAACAAATGATGCCTGTGCTTCCCAACATTGGAAGCATCAGTGGTACCAACATGGGAGGGAGGGGGCACGGTAATAATAACAGAAATGCAATTCACAATGAGCTTCTTTCATTTAAAAGATCTTTGCCCTGCTTAGCAAAAGTTATACATAGAATGTGATAGAATTGGTAATAGTCTTAGAAGAAAGCAAAGCTTGTTTTTAAAAAAAATTTAAGCTTAACAATTAATGTTTTTTAAAAAGTATTTTAAAGATGCCTAGTGAAAAGCCTACTAAAAAGGCTCTGGGATTTGGGTTTAGAACAATTTATTTTCAGCAGATGTCCCCGCTTCATGGCAGTGGGTGGAAAGCTACTTTGGCCTAAAGGCAGAGAACATGCCAGTCAGAGGGTCTTGGGTCACATCTCAGTGATGATCTGGCTTCACTTCTCACGAGTTTCTCATTACTTGAGTCTCAGACAATGAAATTTGTAACCAGTGCTTGCTCTCCAACAAGAGGAACACAGAACTTGTAGGAACTCTGACCATCTTCCTTAAAAATTAAAATATGCATGTTATTCAAATTAATACATAGAACTAAAATACACCGACTTGCCAAGGAAACTGCAAAGATACTGAGCTACGAGTCACATTGTAGAACATTTCTTTTTGTAAATAGAGGTGTGGGACCAACAAGCCAAGTTTTAAATAAACATTTTTCTTTCAGGATAAAAAAAATTCCCTTTGAAAATAATGAATGTGATGAGCATCTGTATTGATGTAATGGCTGTGGGGATTTAAGGGAATATGCAGAAATCGAGTGCAAGTAGAATCCGTGGATGTGATGGCTCGATGGTTGTAGAAGAAACAGAGACTGAAGAATCAAAAAGCCGGGCTCCAGCGAGGATGGATAAAATATGACGTTGACATCATCAGTGGTATTTTTCCTGGATTTGGTCAGGTATACTGGGATTTGTTCACTACAATCCAAATCCAAAAATTCATATCGTTGAAGAATGTTAGTTTAGGGGAGATATATGGGCAGCTTGAAAGTAAGCTAATGCAGAATGGCACATGGTTCCCCTCCAGCAAGAATTTGGAGTTCTCATTTTTCCAACAACGATTTAATGGGTTCCTAACATGTGCCAGGTACTCTGCCGAGCATGGCAAAGGTTAGCTTGAATATATAAAACACAGATCCTGTTTTTAAGAGTTTTACATGTATTAGTTTCTGATTCTGGGTCTTTGGCTTCTTTACTGCATGACCTGAAACAATTCACTATCCATTTCTGGGTCACTTGACTTGTACATATTTTGGACTATTGCAATATGTGTGTTTAACCACTTATGTGGTGGTGTGGGATCTGCTAAGTGCAAGATTCTTTAAGTTCGTGGAGGAAGATAATGGGATATGTTATTATGAACAAAGGTTAATGAACAAAGGTTATGAACAAAGGTTAACGGAGGCAAAAAATGAGGTGAAAGCCAAAAAAATCAGTCTGAATGGAGACACACTGCACATAGGAAATGTTTTGGAGCATTCGCTGAGGTTAAAACTGAAACCAAAGCTCTCCACTGGTGCATTACTTTCCAACTGTGTGAGCCAGCAGTAGGCCTGAGCTGGATCCAGAAGCCAGAGAAATTACATATAAATGTTTGAAAAGAGACCCTGTATAGTAGGGAATCATAAAGAGGTACAGGCATTGTAGAAGTCTACTTACTGTGCTTATACTTATTAATCCAGCTGATGTACTGAGAATTTATAAGAAGCCCAGATATCACAATGGTTAACCTCTTGCTTGCTCATTGAAAGTTCTGTGGTTCAATCCACCCATCATTCAAACCCACCAGTCACTCTGCAGAAGAAAAGACCTAGTCACCTGCTTGTGCTAGTCTCAATTGACTAGTCTCCCTGGGCAAATCCAGAGAGCCTCATATGTGTATAAGAAAGACCTTTATATAAAGAGTAATTGTATATTAAGAAACCATCCCAGCCCAGTCCAGATCAAGTTCATATGTCTAATATTAGCCCATATGACCAACACCAGTGTATAAATTCCTCTTCAGACTCACACAACACATACAATGATGCAGAATTCAGGAAGATGACAGGCCAGTGGGTGGATCCAGCGGTGAATGCATGTCTGTGCTGGCAGGGTCTCCAAATGGTTCCTCCATCTCCAGGGTTCTGGCTCCATCAGCGTTGCCCCATGAGGCTGGTCAACAGGAATATGTAGCACAGAGCGTGTGTCTGGCCTCCAGTGAGCTATTTCTCTCTGTTGAACCTCCAAATGAGGCCCTCAAGCTGCAACCTGATTGACAGGCTAGACTCCACCCCTTTGTAAGCAAACAAAAGATTGTGTAACTGCCATGCTGCTCCTGTAAAGATTACAGCCAAGGAAACCCTTTGGGCAGTGCTACTCTGTCATGTAGGACCACTGAGTCAGGACAGATTGACAGCACCTAACAAAAACATCAACAAGGCCGAATGATGTTGAGCACCTTTTCATGTGCTTCTTTGCCATTTCTATTTCTTCTTTAGAGAATACCTTGGAGAGATACCAAATCTCTTGCCTGAAAAGTTTTGTTTCCCAATCGTTTTTTGCATATAATTTGCATATCATATAATTCACTAGTTCGGTCACAGCAAGAACAGTTGTACAATCATCACCGCAATCCGTTTCAGAACATTTTCTTCATTCTCTCATTATTAGTTTCCCCTTTCCCTCCAACCTCGCCTGCCGTTCCCCTAAGGAACCAATAACACAGTCACTGTCTCTTCAGATTTATCTCTCCCAGACAAAGCTTTTCTTTCTATTGTTAAATTTGATAAAATTCTCTGTATACTGAAAATTCAGCTATCCAAGGATTTTCTTCAACAAATCGTATCGGCGGCAGAACTGGCAGCCCTAGAGGTTTTTCATGGCCCAGAGAAGCTAAAAAAAAAAAAAAAAAAGGGCTACTGGTCACCTGCCCTTCTCCAAAGCCTGGCCTTCCAGCACCCCCATATTGAAATGCCACAGGACACCATTTTTCCCCTGCTGACCACTTACCTATCAGTCCCACAGTGCCATCTTGAGACACTTCAAGATACAGGTGAAATGCAGAGGGGTAGGAAATGAGAGAGAATAGAGCAGGCAGGAGTTGCCTGCTGGATGGCTCCTTCCAGCTTCAGGGCCCAGAAGATTATAAGAGTCAGCACAAACACATTCTTCTCTCCAGTCTCTCACACTTAACTCTGCATTTTTCATGGATGAGGTGCATAGAAGCAACAAAGCCCAAAATTGGTGACAGATGATGAGTTCTACCACGAAGGAACTCTCGGGCCTCAGGCAAGTGACTGAACTTCCCTAGGTTTATTTTCCTCATCTGTAATATGAGAGTCAAAACACATGCTCTACTTGTCTTGCAAGATTTTTATGAAGATAAAATGAGTTATTGGATGTAAATGTGCTTTGCAAAGTGCTGTATAAATGAAACTGTTATTACCCAGGAATGAGAACGCAACATCTACAGACCATCACAGTTGTAGCTGGATCAGCTCCAGAAAATTAGACATCTTTATACATCACTTCTGAATTACTTCTGCAATATGTTTTATGGAGTATTTTTTTAATTTGAAGTATTGTTTTATTTTTTTTGTCTTAGACTTACAAACACTTTATTTTAAAAAGAGCTAACCAGTTAAAATGCTGTGCATTCAACTCATTCACATATAAGCAGATTGAATAAAAGTTCTTATTTCTCTGCTCATATATTTTATTCCTTAACTAAGTTAAATATTCAGTACTACGTATTTCAATTACTTCAATAACTGACTGGAGTTACTATTTAATTTTGAGCACTTACCGAGAGATAAGAAATATGCTAAACATTACTTCAATTTAATTCTTACAACATTTGAGTGAAATAGTAATCACACTTCTATTGTCCAGGTAAAGAAATTGAGCCTTAGAAAAAAATCAAGGTCACTCACCTAGTAAAAGATTTAAGTTGGGATTGCAACTAGAGTCTACTTTTCAACCCCATACTTGGGTTCGGCTAGAAAGAAAAATAATATTGAAGAATTGGAGAATGATTTTTGAACCCTACATTTTGTTATTCATACTTGTATTTCATTAATGGATTAACTTGCATAAAATGCACAAAATAAAAATAGAGAGACAAAAGAATTGAAGACAATAATGGATTTACGGATAACTGGATTCCCATTTTGGTAAGACATGAAAAAGGAGTTGAATAAGCATTGTTAAACAGTCATGAGCTAATAGAGGACTTTATAATACCTACTTCTCTGAAGGGTCTGAAACAGGACAAATTTCCTCTCTTCTAAATCCAGAACCAAACCCACTGCCATTGGGTTGATTCTGAGTTATAGCAGCCCTGCGGGACAGTGTAGAGCTGCTCTTTGGGGTTAGCAAGCCTGTACATATCACTGAGAGCCACCAGGCTCCCCTTTCTCCCGTGGGGTGGACAGTGGGGTGGATGGCCAGTCTTGCAGTATCAACCAGTGTTGAGCCCATGGGGCACTAGAGTTCCCTGCAAGTAGGAACCTGCAGTCAACGCAGAGAATATGAATGTTGACAAAGGGATTGGTCAGATACTTGCAAATAAATGAAAATTGGAATTGCCACTACTAGAGGTGCAAAGAACCAAAATTCACCAGCATTTTTTGCTTTCCTACTTTAAATCTACTGATTTCAAGTCAACTCTGGCTCCTGGCAGCCAATGCATATTTGAGCATAATTGTGCTCCATAGAGCTTTCGATGGCTATGCTCTTTCAGCAGTGCATTGCCAGTCTTTTCTTCTGAGGCACCCTGCATTTTCTGGGACTCTAAATAAAGCATAACTCAACTCACAACTCACTGTAGATTCAGATTCATCATAACCCTCTAGGAAAGAGTAGAACTGCCACTGTGGGCTTCTGAGGCTGTAAATCTTACCAAAAACAGAAAGGCAGAACTTTCTCCTGTGGAATACCTGGTGGACTCGAACTGCTGACTTGGAGGATATAGTGTGGGCTGAATAAATAAATGAGCAAACGCACGCACAGATACGCATGTGTTCATGTACTCACTTCTAATAAGGTCTCTAAGAAAAATATGGTGTTTCTTTTAAAAGTGTGCCTGAAGTTATCATAGGTATTAAATATACACCCTCTAGGTAAATGGGGGGAGGAGGGAGTCAGGGTGTAACTTTTCTTGTAGACATGGAAATTCAATCCAAGCCAACTTCTGTAAGTATACTTGAATGTCACACTCACACCATACTAACTTCTAGATATTTTTTTCAGTTGTCTTATTTTTAAAAAATGTTTTAATAGGGGTTTATACAACTCTTATCACAATCCATACATACATCAATTGTGTAAAGCACATCTATACATTCATTGCCCTCATCATTTTCAAAACATTTGCTCTCCACTTAAGCCCCTGGCATCAGGTCCTCATTTTTTTTCCCTCCCTCCCCGCTCCCCCCTCCCTCACGAACCCTTGATAATTTATAATTTATTACTTTGTCATATCTTCCCCTATCCAAAGTCTCCCTTCACCCCCTTTTCTGTTGTCTGTCCCCCAGGAAGGAGGTCACATATAGATCCTTGTATCGATTCCCTCTTTCTAACCCACTCTCCCTCTACCCTCCCAATATCGCCACTCACACCCCTGGTCCTGAAGGTATCATCCACCCTGGATTCCCTGTGCCTCCAGCTCCTATCTGCACCAGTGTACATCCCCTTGTCTAGCCAGAATTACAAGGTAGAATTCGGATCATGATAGTAGGGGGGGGGGTAGGGGGGGGGAGGGAGCATTTAGGAACTAGAGGAAAGCTGTATTCGTACCTGTTATACTTCATAATCTTTTTTTTCTTTTTCCTTGTCTCATTGTCTTGCTTATTACACTTTCTGTTTTGTTGAGTTTTGTTGTTGTTATCATTTAGCTGTTGTTTTTTATCTTGGTTCAGTCCCTTTAAAAAGAGGATATTATCTATACCTCTTTTAAGTGTAAAATTAAAATGTGGATAGCTTTCAAATCATCAGTTTAAAATATAGCCTGGCAGTGATACTTTTTAATCATTTTTATCTTTTACTTTTCCATGCACTTTGTTGGACACAGCCTAAATTTTAACAGTCCAAGTCATGAGTGAACCATGAGGATAGAATTGGCTTGGCTCTCTAATAAACTACCCGGTAGTTGTTTTTGTTTTGTTTTACTTTGTTACTTTCAGAAAGTTTTGCTAACAACTTATCAAGAGAATTTTAAAGAAACCTTTCCAACTCAATACTTCCTATGTATTGTGTAGTTTCTTATTTCCACTCCTGTTCGAGAATTAAGTTTGAAATACTGTCTGGAGTATTCTTCCTCAAATGTAATGTGCTACGTTTTTTGATGGATGTCAGGAGCCTATTAAACATAATCACACAGTAATGGATTTACTATGGAAGCAGATGGATCCCTGCAGTAGTTCCAACAAACCAAAGGCCTTTGTGGATAAAAGCGGAGTTGGACCCTACATTCCAAAAAGACTCCACCAACCCAGTACACAAAAATGCAGGTAACCCAAAGCTAATGCCACTGAGGAACGGTTTAAAGGTTAGAAGACATTTTCACAGGTGGTTTACATTGTACGAAAGCATTCACTTGGAGATGCACATTCTTTAAGGACTTGAATCTGGGCTGAATCCATGCTAAATTTTTCTAATTTAATGTTATTTTTAGGTACTTAGCTGCAGAAAGGTCTAATGGAAAATGTACATGGTTATCACATCCCCCAAATGATTTCAACACAATCGCAGTGATGCTAATGAAAGCACAGACTTAATGGCAGTGTTGGTTGTTGCTGCGAGGTGCCCTACACCACCTTGCAATTGTTATTATGTTTAAACCATGGTTGCAATCACTGTGCCAACCCATCCTGTCAGCATCTTCCCTTCTTCACTGCATCTCTTCCTTACCAAGCTTGATGTCCTTCTCCAGGGAGTGGTCTCTCCCGATAGCATAGCCAAAGCATGTGACACGAAGTCTTCCTATCCTTGCCTCTAAGAAGCATTCTGCCTGTACTTCTCCAGGACAGATTTGTTTGTTCTTTTGGCAGTCCACGGTACTTTCAATATTCCTCTCCAGCACCACAATTCAAATCCATCAGTTCTTCTTTCATCTTCTTTATTCTATGTCCAGCTTTCACATGCATAAGAGGTGAGGGAAAACGCCCAAGGTTTGGGTCAGGTGCACCTTAGTCATCAAAGTAACACCCTTGTCTTCCAGCGACTTAAAGAAGTTTTGTGCAGCAGATTTACCCAATGCAATGCAGCAGCTGATCTCATAACTGTGGCCTTCCATGAACAGTGACTGTGGATCCAAGCAAGATGAAATCCTTGACAACTTCAACCTTTTTTCTGTTTATCAAATTACTTATTGGTCCAGTTGTGAGGATTTGTGACTCTATTCATCACAAACACACTAGACCAAATTTCTTTCACCTTTCCTTTGGACTACTTCCCAACACGGCTACCATTTTCCTCCACTGGCTACCTAGTAAGGCTACCATTGCATCCCTTCAATTTCCTTCCTTAAAAACTTGGGTAGTTTTCCTTTAATTCTAGAACCAATCCTGAAACCCTTAACTTAAACCATAGACCATGCACGATCCTTCCTCTACCATCTCCATTCTCACTGCTATCATGCCCTCTACCACAGCATCGTTCTGATAACCCACACACATGCTGCCTTCCTCCAGGTCCTGCTATGCTTCATCCCACATGGCCTCTGCACATACCGCCCTGCCTGAACTGCTCTGCCTTTCCCTTTAGCTATTTAACTCCCGCTCTTTTCTCAAATCTCAACCCAAACATCATTTCTTCAAAATCACTTTCCTAAGTTAGATTTTCATCATATTATAATTTCACATTTATTTGTGTAGTCATTTCCACCATAAGCTAATCTACATGGAAGCAAAGACCATATCTGGTTTGACAAATATAAAATCCTCTGACACAGCTCCTGGAATATAGTAAATATACAATAACTGAGTCATTCTAATTAATTAATTATAAAATAAATTAATGATTATATCCTGATGCATATATTTAGTTTGCTCTATGTCAGAGAGTTTTGGATATCCAGATCACTCTGTAGACTTAAGAGCCAGATGTTCTTTCCTAGGAAGAGCCAGATACTGGAATGCAGATTGATTTCCACATGTGAACCATACAAGAAGGTAATCTTACCAAAATAGCGGGTGGTTGATCATGCATTAAATATAAGAAGCTAGGGGGGAGAAGCCAGAACAGAGCTCCACAGCCTCTCCACTAGCCCATCCTGATGCTGCTGCGATTCTATTCCAAGAAAACAGTTTTGCTCATTCAAAGCTTGGTTGCCACTGACTGTATTATTTGAAGGCTAATCTCTTGGGCAATGTCCAGTCAAGGCTTTCAACCATGCAGATGTTAGACATTACTCTTGCATCTTTCCTCTTTCAACTTGAAGATGTTTTTGTACTATAGCGATCATAAGGCATTTGAAACACACACACACAGAGAATGCAGGGCTGCTGTTAGATGCTGTGAAGTCATTTCTGACTCCTAGTGACTCTAAGAACAATAGAATGAAGCACTGCCCTGGTCTGTGCCATCCTCACAGTTGTTTATGTTTGAGCTCATTGTGTAGTCACTTTGTCAGTCCATCTTGTTGACGGTGTTCCTCCTCTTCACTGACACTCTATCAAGCATGATGCCATTGTCGGGGAATGGTCTCTCCTGATAATATGCCCAAAGTACATGAGAAGTCTCACCATCCTGCCTTCTAAGAAATACTCTGCTTGTACTCCTTCCAAGACAGATTTCTTTTGGAATTTCAGAGAGGGAAGAGCAAATCAGGAAATTATGCTAATTACATATTTCTGTAGTATTTCAAAATATGAATCATAATTTATATGCGATAGCCACTACAAAATACAATACTTGTTGGCCTAATAAAAAATAATTAAATGGTATGGATTTAGATAGAAACTAGACATAGGTCAGGGCCACTACCTTAAAGAAAGATTTATTTAGCCTGCTTAAATAACAAATCAGAACTCATTCTAACACTGTCAGGTAATCAGCATGTCACAGCGCTTCCCCGTGAGGGGAAACAAAATCTAACGATCATTGACTCCATCTGAAAACAGCCAAAACCCATCAACAGATGGGTGGCTGTCAATTAGCCATTTGTTAACCGGTGAGGGTTTCTTGGCAGTTCTCATGCAACCTCCACAAAATGTAAAGGGGGAGACATGAGCAGGAATTCATTTCTAATGAAGAATGCAGTCTCCTGAATTTCATTTAAAATTTGTCGTCTCACTCATATTTTTAGTAAAAAATAATAATTTAGTATGAAAATAACATGAGAAAACAGCATCTTCTCCAACATGGATTTGGGTAATTTTTAAAGACCTTTAAAAGGGAATTTCTCAGTTTCTCAGAAAAGTTATCATTCTATCTTTAGGACTTCTATCAGCAGAAATAGCAAAGGAAGAAATTGCATCCCTAATCACCTCTCAATATATAATCATTAAATTCATAAATGTAGCACCTATATGTAATAAAACACATTTGGTGTTTTTCTGCCTGTTGTTTTTAGGTGTTATAAAGTTGATTCTTCACTCATAATGACCCAGTGTAGCAGAACGTTCTCAATTTCCTAGGCTGTACTGTTATGGGAACAGATACCCCGGTCTTATTCCCACAGAGCTGCTAAGAATGTTTAAATAGGCAACCTATATAGAGGACAGCACTGGGGGTGTAGTGTTCATGTGTAGGGCTGCCAACGACAAGGTCAGCAGTTCAAAACCACCAGCTGCTCCTGGGTTGAAAGATAAATCTTTCTATTCCTATGAAAACCTCTTGGAAATCCACAGGGGCAGTTTTACTCTGTCCTACATGAGTAGGAATAGACTTGAAGACAGTAGAGTTTGGTTTTTATAAGCTAACTGATCACTTTTCTTTCTCTTTGTCCTACTATGGTGGCTTGTGTGTTGCTGTAATGCTGGAAGTTATGTCACTGGTATTTCAAATGCCAGCAGGGTCACACAAAGTGAATAGGTTTCAGCAGAGCTTCCAGACTAAGAACGGATAACAAGGAAGGAATTGGAGGCTCACTTCAGAGGAAGTAGCCACTGAAAACCTTAAACATAGCTTTGAAACATTGTCAGATACAGAAAGCCTAATGAATGGAAAGCGAACGCTATCAGAGATAGTGCCGGAGGATGGGCTGATGGGGCCCATGGGTCAGAAGGCACTTGATACGTAGCTGATGAGCAGCTACTTTCTCAAAGTAGACTCAACCAGGATGACATGAATGGGGCAAAGACTGTGGGAGTGTAACCTTGGGGATCTTCGTTTGCTGATAGGGCACTACTCAAAGTAAGAAGAAATAGCTATAAAAGATCTACTAATAATTGTACCTTGGAATGTATTAAGAATGAATCTAGGAAAATTGTAAGTCATCAAAAAGGAAATGCAATGCATAAAGATTAACATCCTAGGAATTAGTGGGTGAGAAGGCGCTGCTTTCTCAAAGTAGAGTTGACCGTGATAATGTGAATAAAGTGAAGCCTGTGGGTCCGCTATCAGGAGAGACCAGTCCCTGGAAAAGGACATCGTGTCTGATAAAGCAGAAGAGCAGCGAAAAAGAGGAATGCCCTTAAAGAGATGGATTGACACAAAGGCTTCAACAAGAGGCTCGTGCATAGGAACAATTGTGAGGATGGTACAGGGCCAGGCAGTGTTTCGTTCTATTGTGCACAAGGTTGCTGTACACCAGCTTGATGGCATCTAACAACAACAGAGGTCAACAGCTGGACACTAAACCATATGCCTCCAGTGTTGCTGTTTTTTTCCCCTCTAATTGCAATGATTTTCCAGCTGTTTCTTTTATAGAATTTTATCCAGTGGAATATTTGAGGATAAATCTGATTGCAACCCCCACAATACAATATCACTTACCCCACTTCCTCTTTATGTCTCTGTTTCATTCCTACCCATTCCTACATCCTGAACTTCGTCCTCTGATTGATGCTGGTATTCAAAAACTGTTGTGTCCTGGGTAAGTTTCCGATTCATGTGCCCACGAAGGCAGAAATGTGAGTGACGATGGCACAAACGAAGCCATGGTAGCAGCAGCCAGAGTTAAGAGAGGCAAGGAATGGCTCTTCCCCCTAGAACCTAGAGGTGGATTGCAGCTAACAGTCTCTTTGTGCTTCTTAAAGTTCTGTGCTTAGTTCTTTTATATATGGACCATCTTTTCTCATAATCCGTTTTTAATTTTTGTACTAACTGGATCTTCTTTATTTGGGGTAGCAGATTTATTAATTTGGGGTGGTTACCCTAAAGTTTACATATTCCCTCTGTATTTTAAACAGGATGTGATATATGAGAATCACATTGACTTCTTGCCACACGAATCTTCTAGAACTATGCCATTCATTTCCCCTTTTGTTTTGATATTGGCATTTACTGCTTAATATCTCTGGTCCCTTACATCTATTTTGACACTTCATTTTGCTCTGGGAGGTAATAGTCTAGGTCATGCCATTATGCTGCTACATGTCTTTCTCAGGTGGATGTCAAATCCCATTTGATTTCTGCCCAAAGGATTCCCTTGACTATTTCTTGCAGGGAGACTCTGGTGGTTACAAATATTCTTCATACCTGGTAATATCTCAATTTCACATTCAATTTTGGATGATAATTTTGCTAGATTTATGATTTTTGGTTGGCAATTCTTTTCTGTCAGGGCTCTGTATATGGCTTTCCATGGCCTTCTTGCCTGCAAGGTTTCTGATGGAAAAAAAAAAAATCAGCACTTACTCTTATTGATGTCCTTTTGTAAATGATAGTTTGTTGTTCATAAGTTGCTCTCAAAATCATTCTCTATCTTAAAAGAAAAAATTAAATCTCAGTCTTTAGTTTGGGGAAGTTTGATTATGACCTGTCTGTCTCTGATAAATTTCTTTGGGGGTTTATCCTATTTGTTGTTCGTTGAACATCTTGAATGGAAATCTCATCTTTCAAGGTGTTTCACCTGCATCCTTTATCCTCTCTTCCCCTTCTGGAATCCTTAATATATGTATGGTATTGTCTTGATGGTGTTCCACATAATCCTTAGGCTCTCTTCATTTTTCTTCACCCTTTTTATTCTCGCCAACAAATTAGTATCAATGGATTTGTCTTCTATATCAATAATCCCTTCTTCCATTGATTAAATTTCATTTCTGTATCCTTCCACTGAATTGTTTGTTTCTATTATTTCACTATGTAGATCTGGATTGCTAGTTCTTGTTTTTGTGTAGTTTCTTTTTGTCTATTTGTTTGTCATTTGTTTCTTGTTTTGTCTTCTTGAATTCTTTGAGATTTCTTTTTGTGTTTTCTTTAAATCTGTTAGTCTTTTAGATTTTATGATCCTTAGTTTGATTCCACATTTTTCTCCCACTCTATCAAGAGCCTTCTAATCCTTTCAGAGCCATTGGTAGTGGTAGCTGGGCACCATCTGCTCTGGCTTCAGGGCTGTAGAGACTTATGCTTGTGCGGTCCTCTAGTACACTGGACTAATTGTTTCCATGTGTATTTTCATGTTCATCACTCTTCTAGACAGAAAGAGACTAATGGTTGCTCGTGAGTTATTAAAATCCCAGTGTTAATCATGAAAAGAGAATGTAGAACATTGTCTTTAAAAACTCTATTATGCTAACTGACATTGATGTTCCTATGAATAGGCTTGGTTTTGATTTTACTATAGTAGAAAGCATCTAAATGATATATCACTTTCTCTCAAATCTGTAACCAAGTAATAGATGATGTTAACTACCAGGCAAAACTCCTTCTACAGCAGTGGTTCTCAACTTTCCTAAAGGCGCATAATACAGTTCCTCATGTTGCGGTGACCCCAACCATAAAAGTATTATTGTTGCTACTTCATAACTGTAATCTTGCTACTGTTATGAATCGGGCAACCCCTGTGAAAGGGTCACTCGACCCCCAAAGGGGTCGTGACCCACAGGTTGAGAAACCCTGTTCTAGAAGGACTCTCCCAGAATGAGAGTGGGTACATTTGCACTGACAATCCCTTTGTTTCACTTTAATAAGACCCCTAAATAGTCCTTTAGGCCAGAAATCTCTTCTTCTCTTGGTCACGCTGGCATCCGAATGAAGCTCACATGAGTCACCTACATGACACAACTGCATAATGTATGAAATATTACAACCATAAGGTTTCTGGAAGAGCCTGAAATTCCTGGATTTTCCCATTCTATTCTGCTAAAGAACTGAAGATGCCTGTGAAAATGTAAGTTGTTTACTCTGTCTGAGTAGTCCATAAAGACATTATCCATCTTTACCTTGACTTGAATTAATTCACGTAGCCAATAAATATGGCCCTGGGGAAGTAATAGGGAAACACGTGAAATATGTTGGGCTGCTAATGACAAGGTCAGTAATTGGAAACCACCAGCTGCTCTGAGGAAGAAAGAGGAGGCTTTCTACTCTCCCAAAAAGGTGTAGTCTCGGAAACCCCCAGGGGTAATGGTACTGTGTCTTATAGGGTCGCCATGAGTCACAATTGACTCGGTGGAAGCGAAGTTGTTTTGTTGTTGTTGTTTTTAGGTGCCAAGCATGAGTCTAGACATTAGAGATATGGCAGTGAACAAGCGTGATAAGATCTAAGTTCACATGGATTATTCTAAAGAGAAGGGGAGGGGAAAAACTAGTAAATAAATAAGAGTACAGATCATTTCAATAACAAAGATTCCGAGGAAAACAAAATAATGTGATAGGATTAGTGAATGACTGCTTTTCTACATTGGTTGGCAAGGGAAGTTTTCTTTGATAAGGTAGCAGGTGACCTTAGTAACGAATGACAAGAGGAAGCCAACCTTACTCATCAAATAATCTAGCCGTGGTCACTTATGGTAGTGAGTGGTCAGGACATAGGAGGGTCGTTTTTCATGAGGGAGCATCACAGGGTAATAAAGAAAGTCTGGAGAAGTGGGTGCACCCTGGGAAACCAAGCTGATGAGCATGTGGGGTGCCACTGCGGCATGGGTTGGCAGAAACTCTCTGTGGGCATGGTGCTTCTGGGTGGGTTGCACCCTGAGCCACATCTCTCAATTATTTTTAAATTTCATGCATTAAAAATAGTCAAGCCTCAATCTGGTGAGATTCTAACCCCAGCTGAGTCACTGCAGTGGTGAAATACTTAATTATTTTCAGGTTTGAGCAGTCGTGAGGCTCAGCCCCACAGGCACACACTTCAAAGACTTGGCAGTTGTTCTCAATCTTTCCGTTTCTGAAGCAACAAAGAACAGCACTGAACTTTTGCCAGTCTGGACAACATGGTCAATCAAAGTTTACTGGGACCCCCACCAGGCAGATCCATGTCTGAGGTTCTTTGGTGAGTTCAAAGGAACCATATACAGTATCTCAAACCCCACCCATATACCCATCTCCTCACCACACAAACACTCCGCAGTCAATTTAATTCCATCATTCTTTCTATAGATTCAACCTTAAAGGCAAGTAGAATTCCCCACTCATGAAAGAACAGCATTTCATTCACATCTTTGTCATTAGCTTGTCAGTCTTCAATTTCATTTTCACCGTCCCAGTGTAGGTTGCTCAATGTTCTAAAGTACTTTCAGCCTTGAGAGTTAGAAATGGCGAGAGCAGCAATTGTGATTCCCAGGTCTGCCGTGGTAAAATATGCGAAAAAGGACATTTTAGATACAGTCCTTTCCCAGCTCTCTCCTTATAAGTCTTCTTCCTTCTCCTGGAGGCTTCTTGGAGCTCTCGTTCATACTGAGCACTCGGGATACACCCACCTGTATTGGTCCTCGATAGCACCATTCTCACACTCCAAAAGTCCTCTTATTCCTTTTTCTGCATCACAACCCATCTTTCCCCATTCCCTCAAAGCTAAGAGGCTAGTTATTCTGAATTCTTGATTCTATAACAGTGAGACCAAGCTGTGATCCTCCTAAAAGCAACAGTAGCAAACATAGAAATGTTTAAAAATGCAAATTTATCTACCCTCCCAACCTAATTAATTGTGTTGTTGGAGAGCCGTATGCTATAACATGCAATTCACATGATTCTTAAACACACTGAAAATTGAGAAGCACTGTTCTGTGGTATTATTGGGAAGTAATAGATTATTTCCCTGATCTGTTTTTAAGTTTTATTCTAAAAGCATGCCTGTGTGAGAATTGCAGGAACCACTAAGTAGGCGGGAAGTGTCCTACTGTACCGCACTGTGAAATGGTAGGGGGAGGAGTAGCATCGGCAGTACCTGACAAATTTCAGTGACGATACTGTAATTCAAAATCAGCGCAAGACCCTGTAAGGTGGAATTCAGACTTCCTTCCAGTCTCCAAACTTTCTACCAATTCTGACACCAGCTGTCCTGCCCATGTCACTATCTAGTTCTCTTCTGGAATTGATGATGTCCTGCAATTACCCCACGGACTCATAGACCATACTCCTGGTTTAGTAAAAACAGTGCAACGCAGAATCATGATCAGCACGACAATTCAGCATCCGATCAGGAAGGACGAAAGTCTCCCTTCTGTAGTGCAGAACCCCTCTCTCAGCTCCTGTCAGTCATGCAGGACTCCTCTCGGCCCCCTGAAGACAATCTCCTTCACAGCCCCCTCAGGACAGGCTCCTCTTGGCCCTACCACCACCAACTGCTGCCAAGCCTTGTCTGGACCTGTCCGTGTCTTCAATGTTACCTATGTTACAAAATTTTTAAGAGGTTTCTTGACTTTTTACTCTCTTTCTTTCTTCTTGTTGCTTGTTTTCCTTGTTCTGTCTCTAAATCTCTGTGGGGCTGGCTGCTTAAATACATAAACTCTTTGTCAGATTCAAGGTATGGCACTTCCACCAGGGACATGAACTGACCCATCCCTCTCAGTAGGCCATAGACATTTCATTGACATGACACATCGGGTTATAGCTCACCCCGTTTGTAGTCTTTTGGCCAAATTATGCCCTACAAGGTTCATAACAATCTCAGGGCAGGCTGTAACCCAAGACTAGGTAAAAAGTACCAAACCTTACTGTTTACTGATCACCCAGCAAATGTCAATTAACCTGGCGAAAGTAACGATCTCTCTAAGATTGAAATGAAGGGCAAATTACCTCCTCGGGGCTTAAACAAAACGTTTCTTTTTTCCAAAGAACCAAGCCAAAAGGCCACATAAAGGAACTTCCGCTCACTGCATCTACAAAGCATGCCACATGGTAGTTTGTGGCTTCCCGGCCTAGAGAACAGTGCTCACAACAGAGATGCTGAGCTTGCCCTCAGAAGCCATCCAAGCATCTCCTTTGAAGGTCCTGACAGATTAGGTTTCCATGACACTCCACCACAGTCCGATGCTCAGGAGAAAGAGCTCCGAACATCTGCCCTCCAGTTGCTAATGGGCGTCTGTACACGCACATCATTTACTGACTGTGAAAGGGGGTTCGATGCAGGCAAGGGGTGATGGCCCTGCGATTTATTTTACTCCTTGGTGTCACAGAGATGTCTCTGTTGGCTCAGCAGGGTCTAAGGGCTTAACATTTTATCTAGAAGAAGATGAACATGTAATTTCCCCCCTTGCTTTCTTCTTCTTTTTTTTCCCTGAATGATTAATAGGCAATCATCTATTTAAGAAATTTAAGATGATGTTGTACCAACTCCTATGATAATCTATAAAAATTAAAGTCTTCAAAATTAACCTTGTTAGGAGCTAAATTTTTTGCCAAGTCTTTACTCCCTTACGATCTTCTCAGGCCAGTAGTGGCCTCTGGGTCCTCATTTTTCTAAGGAAACTCAGCTTTCTGCAAACGGCCTTTCAGAGTGATGTGCCTTCTGGCTGGCAGTGTTTGAAAGTCAAGCAAACAAGCTTCCCAGGGCTCACAGGGAGTTAAGAAAACATTTTCTGCACAACATTTAGGGCCAAATTAAGGACCAAAGTCCTCATTCTTCTGCCCAAGACTAGGTTTATGTATCCACAGGCAATGTGAAATGGAATGTGGAAAAATGATCTCATGAAATAAATTAATTTAGACAGGGTGGCTGGTTTGTTCGTACCCCACAGAGAGAGAGAGAGAGAGAGAGAGAGAGAGAGAGAGAGAGAGAGAGAGAGAACACACTCACGCATGCCATGTATGCATGAGAGTTTAATAACAGGGAAAATAGTAACCCTGATGAGATTAACAAAAAGAGAGCTCTGCACCAGCAGTGAAATTTGACTTTTCCTCCAGGCTATGCCACTTGCCAATCATATGATCACGGGGAAAACTTCCTAGCCCCTGTTTCTTGGCACAGGGCCAGGCAGTGTTTTGTTCTCTTATGCATAAGGTTGCTATGGATGGGAGCCAACTCAATGGCACCTAACAACAAAAATAACAACAAATGCTCATTTGGATACTGCCCACGGCTCTGAAGAATAGAAGAGTTAACAAGAGCCTTTTACTAATGTGTCAAAATTTAATGTTCCTGTGACTGAGTGCCCCCTCTAATATATGCACCCAATTCCATAGATTTATGACCATGTTTCTTGTGGACACATTAACACACACCCCACCACCACCAGGTCCTTCCCTTTCAATATTTTCCTCTAGGAGTGTAAAGCCACTCATTTACCAAAACGAGACGGACTCACTGTGCCGTAATGACGCCTCCAGTACTAGGAATTGGAATAGGAAATTAACTGTGAGCTTCTCAAATGAAAACCAGGGCATTAATCACAGGGAGCAACGAGGGGGTTTTCATCTTAGTTTGACTGGTTAGGTTCATAAAAATCTCTTTCATTTTTCATCAAGAGATTCCAAGTTCTATATGTTTATTACCCCTCATTATTTCACAGCCAGCAGCATATTTAATTTGTAGCAGTGCCTAACTTGGAATAATTTTGGAAACCACAATGCTTATGAGGCATGGCTTACTGGGGCACCAGCAAGCAGCCCTGGCTCTTTATTAACAGACTGGCCTAATATTGCTTATATTTGCACCCTGGTGTGCCCTGCCAGCTCAGTGTGTTTGTCTTTCCCCCCCATCCCTAGCAACAACTACAGAACATGGGAATAATTCAGCTTGAGTTTCTCGTGCCCCCAACCCCTGCCTTGTCATAGTTTCAAGGAATGGGGTGTAAACATAATTTATGTAACTCTCCATATTCGCACTGAAAGCCATTGACCATCGAGTGGCAACACAGGCGTTATTTTCATGGCAAATGTGCTTCGATGAAATATAATACAGGGTTTCCTCTACCTTCTTCAAGCCAGAGTCACCCTTAAATAATAGTGGCCACAAGTGGGTTTCAATAGACATCAAGCCGAAGAAAAAACATATTCATTGGGCAGTTCTTTGGTCTATCATTATAACACGCAAGACTCGTGGTGATTACAGATGGATTTTTGCCTCTTTACATATTTCTGTTCTTTTCCTACACTGCTTCTGTGAGTTCATTTGACTTATACTTTATAGATTAGTGGAATTCTATGCTCCAAGCTCACTGCCACTGAGTTGATTCTGATTGACAGCACCCCTCTGTGGCAGAGTGTAACTTGTCCTGCGGGTTTCCGAGACCGTAACTCTTTCTGGGGGCGGAATCCCTCCTCTTTCTCCCAGGGAGAAGCTGATAGTTTTAAACTGCAGACCTTGCAATTAAGCTCAACGAGTCACCTGTAACACCACCAGGGCTCCTCAGAAAAGAATAAGCTTAGGTCACTCGGTTTATCTATTAAACAAAATTTGAGTCTTTGACTTCAGAAATCAAGTGTTTATAAATTTCATTCAGTATTTGAATGAGGTAAAATCAGTTAGCATGTATGTAAATGTTAGATTATTCAATTAATATACTTCTCATTAGTAAGGAAGATTTAGGTCATATTCTGAGTTCCTGTTCAGGCAGCAAGATAGGCAGAGAGAGGGTGAGGAAGAGGAGAAAGAAAGAGAGGCAGAGGTTTACAAAGAGGAAGACCAGAACAAGAAGACCATAAGGCTCTTTGCAGTCCAAAAGACAGAGAGCTTCAAAGCAAGGACTGCCAAATCTCAGTGTGGCCCTGTGTCTCAGTAGACTAATAAATCAGTCTGTCCCGTTTCGTCAGGTCACCTCAGAAAAGCAGGTGTGACAGCCTCGGGAAAAGACAACCCCACAACCTGTCTGATTTACACTAGACCAAAACCTGAACTGCCAAACAACTGTACTCCAGGACCTAGCTCAATATTTAAAACGGTTTTTAAAGTTTGATATTGATAACAGTGAATGGATAAGCTTCCCTCGAGTCTGCTCTGCTTCACAAGACATATAGTATCTGATGGCTCCTCCGTTGCTAAACAAAAGGTCTGCAGTTTGAGCCCAGCAGCTGCTATACAGGTGACAGGTGAGACCGTTTACATCAGTGAAGTATTGCAGCCTTGGAAGCTCTATAGGCCCATCCAGCGATAGCCTCTAGGATGGCTATGCTTGATGGCAATGGGTTGGGTTGGGTTTGCTTTGGCTTTGGATGATGTAAAGGAAAGATCTCTGGCACCACAATGTTAAGCAAAGATTAGAGGTTAGAATTCACCTAGCTGCTCCATGGGAGAAAAGACTTGGCAATCCATTCCTATAACAATTAGTGCCTAAGAAATCCATGTAGCTTGTCTCCTCTACCTTAAAAGACCACTGCACTACACCACTGATTGGACCTCAAACTTTTCTGTGTTACATTTTCCTAACTTGCAAAATGAAGATAGGACCTACTACGCTACAAAATGAAGATAGACCCTACATCTACTAGGTTATAGTAAGGAATAACTGAGGAAACCCTTTTTAGAATCGCACTACTGTCGTTCGACACTAAAGCTATTGAAGTGTTTATAGAGCCGTTGTGCTGCACAAGTCAGAGATGCAGTAACCAAGCCAAACCAAGCCCACCAAGTTGATTCTAATTGATGCAAAAAATTAAAAAGACTCACTGTCCTCAAGTTTATTCTGACTCATCGTGGTCCATTGTTGTTTGTTGTTGTTGTTGTTGTTGTTGTTGTTGTTGTTGTTAGGCCCCATCAAGTCAGTTCCAAGACCAAAACACTACCCGGCCCTCTGTCATGCTCACAATTGTTCTTACGCTTGAGCCCATTGCTGCAGCCACTGTGTCTGTCCATCTTGTCAAGGCCTTTCCTCTTTTTCACAGACCCTCTACTCGCCCAAGCATGATGTCCTTCTCCAAGGACTGGTCTTCGCTAAAAACACGTTGAAAGTTTATGAGACAAAGTCTAGCCTTCCTTGCCTCTAAGGAGCCTCTGGCAGGACTTCCTCAGGACAGATGCGTTTGCTCTGTTGGCAGTTCTCGGTACTTTCACCATTCCTTCTCCAACGTGAAAATTCTTCTTTGGTACTCCTTAGCCAATGTCTAACTTACACCCACCCTTTCTCTCTCTTGTTCCAAATATGTATACTTGGATGATGTGTACCAGATACACCCGAGGATAAGCCGACCTGAATATCAGCCAAGGCATCTACTTTACCACAAAAACTGCATTAAAAATATGCTGAAAAACTCAGCTTCTACATGACTATATATGGTATATAATTTATATATATATAACTCATTTCTCCAAAGCTCTTTCCTACCTTTTTGTGAGAAGTTGAGATCAAAATAGGAAGCTTACCTCTGACACTGCTATTTGGTACAAAAAGCATTCTCTGTATACTGAATGAATAGCCGCACCTTCAAGTCTCTCCCGCCTCACCACCCCATTTCCAACCAGCCAGCAGCTGTCTTTGACTTGGCTCCAGATGATGGCATCTTGAGGTTAAACTAGAACTCAGTGTTTGCCTTTATGGTAGAAATAAGGCAAGTATTTCAGTGAGTGCAGATGGGAAGACGATGCTGTGGTAGAGGGTGAAAGAATCCATTTTCATTCTCTGTATTTTTTACAATTCTTTATGATTATCATCTTTATCTATCCAGACATTTCCTGTGATAATTTCAGGGAGAGGTGTCATGTTCTTCTTTACTAGTAAACTCTAGGAAAGGTAATAAGGAAATGAATCATTCCTCTGACTGGATTTCCTTTCCTCTCTGGATTTTAATGAGCAAAGATTTAATTACCTTGTAGAAAGCATAACAAACAAATTCAACTTTTGAGAACGTTTCTGTTAACTGAAGTTTTAAAGTGACTCAGATGTCCTGGAGGAAAGGAATTCCGCACTCGAAAAGAAAAGTCATTTAAGTTTCTAAAGCAAGCTTAAATTTTTTAAAATGCATTTTGTGTGAAGTCATCCTTATAAGTCATTCAAGGATATTGAGGCTAGAATTGAGAAGTGAGGAGCAGGGGGAACACACACAAGGGGCGGGGACTTTGTATCAACACTCTTAAGGCAGTTGTCAATGGATATTTCCCACAAAGGGAACCGGGTTTCCACAGAAAAGAGTGGCACCATGCTGGGGCCTCTGCTTGGTTTTTCTCAACGATTGTGGGGTTTTGGATTTTGCAATGATCAGACATTCTATTTGGACATACTCAGGGGCGGTGCTTTTTCTGTGCCACTCTCAATGCTGTTCCCCTTTTCCAGGCTACCATGTAAATCCTGGTCCGAGTGCATGGTTACCTCCTGACACGAGCATGTCCTCCTTCTCCTAGTGAAGATGGTTTTGCCTTTACTTGGCTTGGTGAAGGAAAAACGTCTAAAAGGATGCAGTGCAGATAAGCATTGATAGGAACCTGGATGGTGCAGTGCTGACGAGTTGGTCTGTGATCTTCCTGGTCGCCAGTTGAAAATCACCAGCACATCCTCTGGAGAAGACTGAGCTCTTTACTTGTGTTAGTCCAGGTAAACTAGGGAAACAGATTCATTGACACCCGTTTATGTGTAAGAGAGAGCCTTATATCAAGAAGTAATCATGCATCAGTAAGACATCCCAGCCCAGTCTAAATCAACTTCATAAGTCCGATATTAGCCCACATGTCCGATACCAGTCTAGGAATTCCTCTTCAGACTCATGGAACACATGCAATGATACTGACTACAGGAAGCTCACAGGCCAGTGGGTGGAAAGTCTTGTGGATCCAGTGGCGGTGGAAGCATCTCCAGGGCTCTGGCTGCTATGCGTGTGGCTTCATGTGGCTTGTCAACAGGAAGGTGTAATGGAGAGAGTATGTGTCCTGCATTCAGGAAGGAACACAGGAGTTCCCAGAATCCTTAGGAGAACGCCATACCCACACAGAGACATCACTGGCTATGATCTGATTGACAGGCTAGACTCCATCCTTTGCTCAAGTTGACAAGAGATTAAGTAACTGCCACACTACTGTAAACAGTTTATGTCTCAGAAACCCTCAGGAGGTTGCTATGAGTCAGCATTGACTTGATCTCAGTGAGTCTGGTTTGGGTTGTATAAGAGAATATTTCTTATCTTGTAGCTAAGATAATCCATCCTTATATCTTTCTGCTTAGCTTTTGGACTTTAGAAATAAGTGAAATATAGCCAAGCAGTATTATTATTACCATAATAATAAATACCAACCACCACAAAAGATTAGGGTCATTATGTGATCTCATGGACTGCATATCACAACTCTAGGGGACATCATCACATACGAGGAGTACCCAAAAAGAATGAGAATTTTTTTTCAAAACTGTGTATTTCAATATTTTTACAAAACAACCTTATCATCTTCAAAGTACTCTCCATTAAACTTAATACATGTGCCAAATCTGCAATTCCATTCTTGGAAACATTTTTCAAATTCATCAGTTTAGATGGCTGACATCACCTCCATGGGTTTTTGTATTTTGCCTCTTTTACATAGTCAACTCTCTGTCCTTTCGTAACCCTCTGCATTTGTAGAAACAATACAAAGTCACCTGGAGCGTGGTCAGGTGTGTAAGGTGGGGGGAGCAAGAGAGGCATGCTGTTTTTACCAAAAATTGGTACACTGGGATGGCTGCATGAGCAGGTGCATTGTCATGGTATCAAAACCAGTCCCTCATCTGCCACAAACCAGGCTTTTTTTGTGGCATACTGTTATGCAATGTTTTCAGATCCTCTAAATAGAAAGCTTGATTAACAGTCTGACCTAGTGGAACGAACTCCAAATGCACAGGAGTCAACATTTTCCTCCATTTAGAAAGTTGACAGGTGTGCAGAACAAGGTTTGTCATGAGTTGACATTTCACCTTTCTTGAAAGGAGAAAAACACACTGGTACACTTGAATTTTTCCCATAGTGCTGTCCTTATAAGCTGTGTTCAACATCACAACAGTTTCTGTGGCATTTTTCCTGAGCAGGAAACAAAATTTCTCAGCTGCATGCTGTTCTCTTAAAAAACAAAACAAAAAATGATCACACAAAAAAAAACGAGATTCAGGCAAAACTGCTTGTATGAAAAAATTCACTGTAACCAGAAAAAATTTTCCCAGGTGACGCCCCTGGGTGCACTAACTCAGAGCAAGTTGCTGTATGCTTGCCTAGCAGGAAAAATGCATACTGCTGAAGGCTCCGCTCTGCCCAGCACAATCCCGATTTAAGGGGGTACCCCTCTAATATCAAAGTTCTATGGAAACTTTCTATGTTCCCATTCTGCATCATGGGGTGGCTGATACAGCTCCAGAAAATACAGAGTTTATCAGAAGAAAAATATTTATAACTTATTGAACAAAGTTCATGAAGTTATATCTCAATTTAGGTTATATCATGCTAGGTTATATATAATTTTATCAGGATAAAAATTATCCTTGAAGTGAAACAGGCCTAGGTTCAAATTCTGACTCTGTCATAGCTGAATGAAATTGAATACGTGCTTAGCCTTTGAGCCTTGGTTACCCTATTTATAAAATCCAGTTTGTTTGGAGCAATAATTAAGTAATTGTATAATATGCTATAGTACTACTAATTAGGCTCCCCTTTTGCCATAATGGGAAAGTTGTCATTGAGAACTAGAGACTGTGTTTCCCCGCTCACTTTGCAATGAGCTGTGACCACAGAATTAAACACCAGAAAATAAAATGTCTTCAAGAGTGTATTCCCAAAAAAAAAAAAAAGAGTGTATTCCCAGATGCAGACCTTAAACCTTGAACATGGAATCCTCTACACTCAATTTCTGTTTCTTCCTGGCTGAAGTGGCAATCAAGATATTTTTGCTGTTCACATTAATTAGCTTTGAGTGTTTCCAGATTTCTAGAGGCCTGAAGTACAATAGAATGAATAACTTCCTGGTCTTAGGTTCATCATCCTTAAAACAGACATTTGTTAATCCATCCTCCACAGCTATTGTGCTGGCCCAGCTCACAGAGGATGTTCCACGCCCGCATTAGCTCTCTACTTCCAAGTTTGATATCCTCCTCTAGCACATGATCCTTACAGATTAGGTATCTAAAGCAAGTCTATCAAACAGTATGCTGAGCTATGTCTCAAAATTTAAGACTCACTGCTATCAATTTTGATTCCAACTCTTAGCAACCCAACAGGTGGGAGTAGAACTGCCCCCTGGGGGTTACAAGACTGCAGCTTTCCAAGGGAGTAGAAAGCCTCCTCTTTCTCCCAAGGATGGGTTTGAACTGCTGCTTAGCATCTCAATGCTTAAGCACCACACACCGCCAGGGGTCCTTCAAAATCCCCTTCTTCTTTTTTTAAAACATTTTCTTAGGGGTTCATACAACTCTTATCACAATCCATACATATACATACATCAATCAATTGTAAAGAGGACATCTGTACATTCTTTGCCCTCATCATTTTCAAAGCATTTGCTCTCCACTTAAGCCCTTTGCATCAGGTCCTCCTTTATTTCCCCTCCCTCCCCACTCCTCCCTCCCACATGAGCCCTTGATAATTTATAGATTATTATTTTGTCATGTCTTGCCCTATACGGTGTCTCCCTTCACTCCCTTCTCTGTTGTCCATCCCCCAAGGAGGAGGTCACATGTAGATCCTTGTAATCAGTTCCCCCTTACCAAACCACTCACCCTCTACTCTCCCAGTATTGCCCCTCACCCCCTGGTTCTGAAGGTATCATCCACCCTGGATTCCCTGTGCCTCCAGCTCCTATATGCACCAGTGTACAACCTCTGCTCTATCCAGACTTGCAAGGTGGAATTCGGATCATGGTAGTTGAGGGGGGAGGAAGCATCCAGGATCTGGGGGAAAGCTGTATTCTTCATTGGTGCTACATCGTACCCTGACTAACTCATCTCCTCCCCTAAACCCCTCTGTGAGGGGGTCTCCAGTGGCCGACAAATGGGCTTTGGGTCTCCACTCTGCACTTCCCTCTTCATTCACTATGGTAAGATTTTTTTTTTTTTTTATGATGCCTTATCCCTGAGCCCCTTGGCACCTCATGATCGCACAGGCTGGTGTGTTCTTCCATGTGGGCTTTGTTGCTTCTGAGCAAGATGGCTGCTTGTTCACCTTCAAGCCTTTAAGATCCCAGACACTATCTCTTTTGATAGCTGGGCATCATCAGCTTTCTTCGCCACATTTGCTTATGCATCCGTTTGTCCTCGGCGATCGTGTCATGGAGGTGTGCAGCCAATGATATGTTTTTTTGTTCTTTGATGCCTGATAACTGATCCCTTTGGGACCACGTGATCACACAGGCTGGTGTGTTCTTCCATGTGGGCTTTGTTGCTTCTGAGCTAGATGGCCGCTTGTTTATCTTCAAGCCTTTAAGACCCCAGACACTATCTCTTTTGATAGCCGGGCACCATCAGCTTTCTTCCCCACAACCAGGGATGCACATGGTAGACAACTGGGGAGGAGGTGGGGAAAGGAAAATAAAAGGATGAATATAAGGGAAAAAAGGGGAGCGGGGGGATGGGGCACTAATCCACCCAAGGGGAGGGTATTGTTTATATCTCCATAGGGAAAGAGGGATCAGACTTCAACCCAGTGCCGCAAGGTGTGAATGCAACATTCTGGTATGGAGTAGGGAATCAGTGGAGAGGTCTGGGAGGCTGGCCCCAGCACCAAAAAATAAAGTGCATTCCTGCCCCTCCCCCGAGAAAAATGTGTTTCAAAGGACGACATTGATTTTGCAGGTCCGGGAGAGGGACATAGCTGATCAGAGCACACGGGAGCAGATGAAGGGAGAGGAGGAGACAGTGGAGCACAGCCTGGCCCACCAGGCCATGAGGATAATGTTCCTGATTAGAGCAGCCAGTCCACAGAGAGGACAACATGGCTGGCCCCACTACGAGACATGATGCCCCTCAGTGACCAATGGTGCTACAGGGGACAGCACTGGAGACACAGAGTGAGAATTGCACCTGACCTGATCCCACCACACCGAGGCAAAGCACTGGGGGAGTGCAGTGGAACAGCAAGGGAATGGAGTGGCAAGGTCCCCAGAGAACGCTGAAAGTGGACTTTGGGGCCAGGGCGTGCTGCCCCAACAGACTGGACTGGAAAATGCTCCTAAGGGCCAGCAAACAATCCTTGAACTAACTACAAGCTTTTCTTTTGTGAAGTGTTTTGTTTTGTTCTTTGTCAGTGGTTTGTTGTTGCTGTTTTATTGTCTGGTTGTATACTGTTGCTTTGTTTTCCTCTGTCTTGTTTTTGTGCATGTTATTATCTTCACAGGTCTGTCTAAATAAGACAGGCTGGATGAACTAACTGAAGGAAAAACAACGGGACCGACAGTTCCAGGAAGACTTGGGTTAGGGGGAGGGGGGTGGTAAGGAAGTAGTGTTAACAAACCCAGGGACAAGGGAACATCATGGGATCCAAATTGGTGGTGAGGGGGGAGTGGCAGCCCTGGTAGGGAATGATCAAGGGTAAGGTTACGTAAAGAAGAGGTATAGCTGTAACCCAGGTGGGGACGGAGCATGATAGTGGAGCAGGAGGAAAGTCAAAGGAAATAGAGGAAAGAGTTAGGAGACAAAGGGCATTTATAGAGGTCTAGACAAAGACATGTACATTCAAATATATATATGAGGATGGGAAAATAGATCTATGTGTCCATATTTATAGATTTAGTATTAAGGTGGCGGAAGGACCTTGGGCCTCTACTCAAGCACTCCCTCAATGCATGAATACTTTCTTTTATTAAATTGGCATTCTATGATGCTCACCCTCCTGACACAACTGCTGAAGCCAAAACGGGTGAACAAAATCGCCTTCTTAAAGAAGGAAGTCCACGTGAGCCTCCAACTCAGCGTGACTCATAGTGACCCTATAAAACAGAGTGAAAGTGCCTTTTGGTTTCTGGTCATTTAAATCTTTACAGGAGTAGTCAGCCTCTCTAAGCCTACGGGTGCTAACACTGGCCTTGTAATTAGCACCTCAACTCATAGTCCGAAAAACTCTAGCGCAGACCCTTATCTGAGAAAGAAATTTCTTTCTCGCATTCCTTAAGGCATTACTTTAGTATTCAATCTTTGTACAATAGCTTACCCTACCTTAGTATTGGGCTTGGCACACACTGAACCCTTAATAAATTGCAATTCTTATTCAAATAACTAGAGTAAGAAACATCATTTATACATGGGGTTTTTTTGGCTATTAAATTATGTTATTGAAACAAATAAGCAACTAAATCCCTCGGTGTTTCATAGTTTTAAGATCAATCAAATGATTAATTCACAGACTATGTGACATTTGTTAAATTAATGTTTTCTACGAGCTTTGAGAGCCTGGTAATAAAGTCTAATCATTTAGTGAAAAGTAATAGCATAGTAATGAGTATTTGCCCAGTTACGTTTCTCATGTGTCATAATTCTTAGGCAAAGACTTCTATTTTTTAAGAAATAATTGGAACACAATAACTTATGAAAAATGTAGGAATAAAACCATTAAGGGGGTCAAATAGTTCCCAGTGAAACCCCAGGAACTCAGTTTTTTGTGTGTTTCTTGTTAATCATTTTGTTGGGGGCTCTTACCAAATGATGTATAACATTCCATACATCAATTGTATCAAGCATATTTGTACATATGTTGCCATAATTATTTCCAAACCATTTGCTTTCTACTTGAGCCCTTGGTCTAAGCTCCTCTTTTCTCCCCTCCCTGTCCGTGCTTCCCACCCTTATGAATCCTTAATCAGTTATATATTGTCAGTATTTTTATTATTTCATGTCTGACACTGTCCCTTGTCTCCCTTCACCCACATTTCTGTTATTTGTCCCCTTCAGTGGTAGCTATATATACAACCTTCTGATGGGTTCCCTCTTTCTCCACCTTCCCCCTCCCCAACCATCCCCCTACCCTCTTGATATTGATTCTCCCACAACTGTTCCTGAGAGTTTTATCTGTCTTGAATTCCATGTCTTGGGAGCTCTTATCTGTACCAATGTGTGTTTTCCAGTCTAGCCAGATTTGTCAAGTAGAAGTGGGTCATGGTGATAGGGGAGGAGGGTGGGAAGCATCCAGGAACTAGAAGAATGATGTGTTTCCTCAGTGCTGTACTGCACCTTGGTTGGATCACCAGGGACTCAGTCTTATTGACTTAAAGAAAAATAACAATTTAAGTAATCACAACTGAGTTCCACATAGGTGAAAATATTTAATATGCTGAAGGTTAAAATATCTGAAATCATAAAAATACGATGAGGCTATTGCCACTGAGTTGAACTTCACTCGTAGTGAAGCTGTAGGACAGAGTTGAACTGCCCTGGTGGCTGCAAAGGTTATCGATCTTTCTGGGAGGTGAGAGCCTCATTTTATTCCCCTTGGAGCAGCTGGTGATTTCCAACTGCTGACCCTGCGCTTAGCAGCTCAACGCCTAGCCCTCAACGTCACTAGAGTTCCTTTGTTACAATAACATGAGACTGCTCAATGTATGCCTTCTATTGTTAGATTTCTAAATTCCTGAATCCTTTCTTTTCGGTAAAGAGATTTGTGTAAGGCATGGCCTTTTTTAAAAATTTGAATCATTTTATTGGGGCTCTTACAGATATTGTAACAATCCATAAATCAATTGTATTAAGCAAACTTGTACATACGTTGCCATTGTCAATTTAAAAACATTATCTTTCTACTGGAACCCTTATCAGCTCCTCTTTTTTCCTTCCCACCCTCTTGAATATGCACGTGTGTGTGTGTGTGTGTGTGTGTGTTATACATCCATCTTTACTATTTGTTCCCTCCTTTCCCCCCTCCCTGCCCACTCTAACGGTGTCAATATTCCCATTACCGTTTCTGAGGAGTCTATCTGTCCTAGCTTCCGTGTGTTGAAAGCTCTTATCTGTACCAATGTACACACTCTGGTCTAGCAGGATTTTGGAGGTTGAACTGGGGTCATGATATTTGGGGGGAGGAAACAGTAAAGAACCAGAGGAATGTTGTGTGTTGCGTCAGTGCTCTACTGTGCCCTGGCTGAATCATCCCTACTGTGTGTCCCTTCTGTGAGAGGATATCCAATCGTCTACAAACAAGCTGTGGGTCTCCACTCCCACCCCTCTCCTTCACATAGATATAATTGTTTGTTTTTGATCTTCTGATACCTGATCCCATTGACACCTCGTGATCACCCAGGCTGTTTATTTCTCCCAAGCATGTGGGCTTTGTTGCTTCCCTGCTAGATGGCCACTTGTTTAACTTCAAGCCTTTAAAACCCCAGACTTGTTTAACTTCAAGTCTTTAAGACCCCAGACTATATCTTTTGATAGATGGGCACCATCAGCTTTCTTCACCACATTTTCTCATGCACCCATTTTGTCTTCAGTGATTGTGTAGGGAAAGTGAGTATCATACAGTGCCAGGTTAGTAGAACAAAGTGTTATTGTGTTGAGGGAAGACTTAAGTAGGGGCCCAAAGTCCATCGGCTACCTTAATAATTTAACATATAAATATATGTACATAGACCAATACCCCTTTCCTTATATATTAATATATTTACATCTGAGCATGCTTATATTTATATGTCTATATAGAACTTTGCCTCCTAGCTCTTTCCTCTATTTTTTTTTTACTTTCCTCCTACCCCACTACCATGTTCACCCTTCCTTCTACCCCACTATCATGTTCACTTGGCTGTCAGTAATTCCTCTCAGTTACTTTACAATTGATCACCCCTGCCCTGGCATTCTATACCCTCCTCGCCATGGATTTTAAATCCCGTGCTGGGTTTATTGGTCTCCTGCTTCCTTTACCCCATCTCCTCCTCTCCCATGTGCTCCCAGAACCATCAGTCCCATTGCTTTCTCCTTAGGATTGTTTATCCTAACTATCTTACATAGATAAACATATAAAATAATTTAAAATTGTTTAAAATAATGAGAAGGTAAAAAATGTTTAAAAGCCTATAGCTCCAGGTCTGTCAGCTGACTTTTACGAATGTCTTCCACCCAGGTCTGATGAGGTGCCAAGTACTGCCCCCAAGTCAGAAGTCTATTTGGGGGATTCCTCAGGGACTTTGGGACTTTGCTCCCCTTGCTGTTCTGTTGTTCTCCCTTCTTGGTTCGCCCTGCTGTTGGGGGCAGGGGAGGGGAGGGTCATACCAAATACACTTCCTGCACTGTGTCTCCAGTGAGGGAACGTCATGTCTCGGTTTGGAGCTGGCCCTCAGTCCTCTCTGTGCATTGGCTGCTCTGAGCAAGGATGTTGTCCTTACCAGGCCTCTTACACCCTGCTCATCACTGATTTTGGATCACTTGTTTTCCCTTGTCTCTTGGTTTGTTAACACCACTTCCTTTCCCCCACCTCCCCCTCTCCCATGTATCCCAGGAACCATTGGTTCCATTGTTTTCTCCTCCAGATTGTGTATCCCCTTTATCTTATCTAGATAGACCTACAGAAATAATAATATACACAAAAACAAGACAGAACAAAACAAAGCAAAAACAACAACAACAAACCAATGACCATAAAAAAGAAATGCCTGTAAATAGTTCAAGGTCTGTTTGTTGACCTTAAGGAGTGTTTTCTGATCTAGTCTAATAGGGTGCCACACCCTGGCCCCAAAGTCTTTTTTGGTGTTCCCTCCGGACTTCCTGCTCTATTCCCCTTGCTGTTCTGTTGCACACCCCTCGTGTTTTGCCTCGGTGGGTCAGATCGGGATGTGTGTCTCATAGTGGGGCAGACCATATGGTCCTCTCTGTGCATTGTCTGCTCTGAGTGGGGATATCATGCTCAAGGCTTGGTGGGCCAGGGTGTGTTCCACTCTCTCTTCCTCCCCCTTCATTTGCTCCCGTGTCCTCTGATCAGACATGTCCCTTTCCCTGAGCTGTTGCTTCAGTGCTGTCCTCTGAAGTGAATTCTTCGGGGGTGGGGAGGAGGGAGTGGCTGTCCACATAGTTGTGATTGGGGCCAGGACATGGCTCATTCTTATATATATTTTTGTGTGCTTTCAGCTTTCAGCAGATCATACTCACAAGGAAACGAAAGGTGGTGGCTGGAATCATACCTTCCACTAAGGTGGAAAATCAGAATACATTTCCCCTTAATCCTGTTACAGAGAGCTCCCTCCAAAACTGCATTATAATCACATACATAGAGACCAGAATTTATAATACAACACATAAGGGATTATGGCTAAAAGAACCATATTAATTGACTACATCTCATGTGGCTTAGGCCAAACACACCTTAGCCCTCACAGTGACATTCTTGCTTTTCAACACTTTAAAGAGGTGTTGGGAGCAATGCAATAAGTTGTTAATATTTTGACTGCTGGTTTGTGAACATTGATTGTAGATCCAAGTAAAATTAAATCCTTGACAAGTTCAGTCCTATGTCTATCAACAATGACAAAAAAATGAGAACAACTATACCCATTAATGGGAGGATAGATAAATAAGTTTTGGTACATACACACACTGGAATACACAATGTTGAAGAATAAGAATGAATCTGGGAAACCCCTCATAACATGGATGAACCTGGAGTATATTCTGCTGAATAAAATTAATTAATCACTGAAAGACAAATATTGTATGATATCACTATTATAAAAAGTCAAGAAAATATTTTCACACCAAAGAAACTTTCTTTGAAGGTTACGTGTTGGGCTGTGAGCCAAAGGTCATCAGTTTCAAACCACCAGCCACTCCACAGGAGAAAGATGAGGCTTTCTACTACATTCTCATGAACGCACCGGGGCAGTTCTATGGAACTGTTCGTGCATGTGTACTTACCTCTGCTGTAAATAAATGCATGGATATGGTGAAGCATGGAATTAGCAAAGTTATGAAAATGTGTAGGCATACCAAAAATCTTAAGAGAATAAGTTTCTAGGTTGGTGAGAGCAGGGCCATACTTTTGAGGGGCACCAAGATCAATAGTTCCCAAAGACAATGTCCTATACCCTACTTTGGTAAGTAGTGCATCGGGTCTCAGAAGTTTGTCAGCAAGCGCCAAAGGTGCAACTATTGTCTCTCCCCATCCAGAAGAGTAATGAAAACCGCAAGACACATAGAAACAATTAGTCCAATGAACTAATGGAACTTGCAAACTTCGGCCTCCACAGCCTAGAGGCCAGAAAGAAACTAGATGGCGCCCAGCTCCCATTAGCATTGCCAACTGCTCTGAAAATCACCACAAGAGACAGCCCTGGGCAGAGTGGGATAAAGGTGTGGGATGTGTAACAGGAGTCAAAATCCCAAAAGAAACCTGGCTTACTGGTTGGATAGAGACTGGTGAGAACCCCACCCACCCCCCACCCCCAAGACGGAAACTTAGTCACCCTTCAGGTATGAAACTGACTTCACCATCCCTGTGTCAGAATAAACCATGCATTTTATTCTGGTGTGAGTGACCTGCATTGGGTTTAGTGAAACCCAAAAGGAAACAATTTAGTTACAATATCGGGGGGGGGGGGGGGGGGAGGGGTTTAGGAAAGTAGGCAAAGTAGGCAGAGTGGAAAAGGCATGGATAAAGTGGGCCAGTGATGATCCATTGAAGGGATCGCAGTGGATGGTTGAAACAAAATGTATATGAGTTGTTGAATGTAAAACTGGCAATCTGCTCTGCAAACTGTCAGCTATACCATAATAAAAAGGTTTTTTTAAGAATATCATAATTAAAATTTTGATGCAGTAATCTCTAAGAATTCCCTGTCACTGCAGAGAGAAAGGGGTGGGTAGGGGGTAGGTGGCACTAGATCAAGCCTGTTGAGTTTCAAATTTATTTTTCCAGGTTTAGCAGATCGAAGTTTACAATTATCCACTTGAGTAAGTGGGAGCAGCCAAAAGTCATTTACATTTTAATGAAGAAGGCTTTGGATAATTTTTGAAACAAATTTGCTTCCATAATTATGCTTGTTTGCACTGACTTTCTAATGAACGTGGTTTGCATTCCTGAGCATGTATGGGTTGATTTTCAGACGAGGCGCTCAGAGGTAGATTAGCAATACACACGGTTTGAATAATTAATACAGAGAGCCTAAAAAGTAGGTAATCCACATAGAGATAATAAAAGACCTTTTGGTTGGCACAGTTAGCTGGCTAGGTAACTACAGAGTTGTAAGCTCCAGCCAGGCTTGCCTTGTTCACTTAGCACACTTCTGTGGGGCCTCTTTCAGAGTCAGTAGGGTTAGGCTCCAGGAGTGCACATTAATTATCCCTGGTAAAACATTCGTTACAATCAATGAATTACTAAACCCAATGAAGGTCATCCACACCATTAGTATTCTTCTACAAGGTGTTTGTTCTTACATAAGCCACAGGAAAATAAAGCAGGAAAGAAAGGACCTAGTCTATGTGAGCAAAGGACAGGCATGAATGTTCAGAGTCAAAGTTTCTGGCTAGCTCTCTCCCTCTTGTCTTCGTTTGGTCCTCTCTTGGTCTTCATCCACTGAGGCCGAGAGCACTTCCTCCAAAAACCAAGGCCAGATTCTACATTTCCTAGGACATGGTGATTTCTCCATGGAGTAACTTGCTTGATTGTTTTTAAGTCAATGAAAGAATAAAACTAAAGACACCAGGAAGCCACCACCTTCTTCAAACTAACTCAACTCCAAATTACTCACAGAGGTTAAATATTAAGCCAAGGAGAACAGAAGCTGGTAGTCATCTGGTTCAAAAAATTAATTTTCAGATGGAGAATGGAGTACCATAGAGAAGGACTGATTTGCCTAGTGTGCATTAGGAGTTGATGGTGATGTTTGAACTAGAATCTGTTTCAACTGGAATCAAGCCCTCGGGAATCTCATGGACAACCTGAAGTTAAATCTCCTTCTGAAAACACAATATATTTCAGCGTAGACCTTCAATCAATTAACTTGAGAACTCTGAGATTTTTCTACAGAAAAACCCTTTATCCAATTCTTCATCCCTTTAGTGAAGACAGACAATACTTCAAACTTACTTTCCTAATTGTGAGCACCTATTTTTTTAAATCATTTTATTAGGGCTCATACAACTCTTATAACAATCCATCAATCGTGTAAAGTACATTTGCACATTCATTGCCCTCATCATTCTCAAAACATTTGCTCTCAACCTAAGCCCCTGACATTAGCTCCCCATTTCCTCCCCTCCCTCCCCCTTCCCCCTCCCTCATGAACCCTTGATAATTTATAAATTATTATTTTGTCATATCTTGCACTATCTGATGAACACCAATTTATGTAGATGACCAATTCTCCTATTTTTCCCCATACATTTGAACTGAGTGTGTAAATGTTTACAAAAGTAATATTCTTGAGCTATTTTCTGGGACTCTTAAAAAGTCCTGCTGTGAGAACTGTTTGAGCTACGATGGGATAATAAAGAATGGGACATCATCCATTGGTAATGTGGTTCCCATTAAGCATCGTCTACATTTACAGTTGAAACTACTTATTAGTTGAGTTACTATTGTATGATCAAAAATACTTCACATTCACAAAAGAAAAACACATTAGGGTGAGTTCAATTTGTCAAAAGTGTGATTTTTGCAGAGTGAGCCAAGGGTCATCCATTTAAAAGGCCAAGTTAAATAAGACACAATTAGGTCGCCTTTGGCTTCCCACTCCACGGGACTTATATATAAAGTCACCGTTTGGTGGTCAGGAGGACTGAGTTTTGCCTTGATTGTAGTGTGTTTCCCTTGGCCTATCTGCATAACTCGGACTCTTTTCTGACAGTAAAGCTAGGCAAATATCACACCTGCGTTTGTCTTGCTGATCTTTGTTCAAACTGGCGTTTCCCTTTTCCTTATTAAATGTTTTTGAAGAGAGATCATATCTTAACCTGTTTAAAAAGATAAAATAAATGATGGGAATATGTTCTTCTACGTGGCCGCAAGAGGAAGAGAGCCATCAACAACAGAATTTTTAGAAAAGAGTAACCCAAGGCAGTTCGGAATGCACAGAATTTTGTACCAAGAATGTACACAGAAATTGAAGCAAAAAGTCTCCTCCTACGTGGCATGATCTCAAAGAGACATGAAAATTTCAGAGAAAGACATCTGAAATGCCAAGATTTTTCTTTGCACCATATAAGCATAGAACAAACGTTTACATTTCAAAGGTGCTGGGAGTAAATTGACTAGCAGTGGAGGATGCATTGATGTATCTCATGAGGAACCAAAGGAGGGCTCCAACTTTGGAGGCCTCTTATCTTCTCATCTTTTCTGCTCCCAACTTGCCAAGACTCACAGGAGAAAAACACAAAATGTACTGAGAAAGCGACTACAGATTCAATACACTCTGTTATTGGGTGGTAGATAAGCACAGGCTTTGAGGGTAGAAAGGCCCTCAAGTTCAGCCTCTTAATATTCTGCCCGTGGAGTTGAATGTACTGTCACAGTTTCAAGTATCACTTATTGCTGCTGTTAATCACAGACACTTGTACTGAGCTGGAGGAATAAAAAATCAAAACCTGAGTTTCATGAAACCTGAATTTAAGCTCCAATACTTACTAGCTGAGTGACCATAAACAAACTACTTAACACTTGATTCTCATTTCCCCTTCAGACAAATCAGGGTAATGATCCTTACATCATGGTCCGTTTACTGCACTGTGGTGGCTTGTGTGATGCTGTGGTTCTGGAAGCCATGTCCCTGCTATTTCCAATGCCAGCAGGGTCACACAAAGTGAGCAGGTCTCAGTGGAACTTTCAGACTAAGAACAGGCAACGAAGAACTAGGCTCCCCACTTGGAAGGAAGGAGCCACTGAAAACGTTATGCACAGCTTAAAACCTTGTCAGATACTAAAAGGCTAAGGGAATGGGAGAGTAATGTCGAAGATAGTGCTGGAGGTGGGCTCTTTGGATTAGAGGGCACTCAAAAGGTGACTGAGGAGGAGCTGATTGCTCAAGGTTGAGTCAGGTTGGTGTCATTACCTGGGTGTAGCCTATAGAAATGGAGCCTTTGGGATCTTCATTTGCTGATGGGACACCACTCAAACTACGAAGAAACAGCTGCCAAAATCTGATAATGATCAGGACTTGGAATGTGTGAAATATGAAGCTAGGAAAGTTGGAAGTGGTCACAAATGAAATGAAACACATAAAGATTGATATCCTAAGTATTAGTGAACTGAAATAGACAGGTATTGGCAATTTTGAATAAGAAAATTATATGGTTTAGTATACCAGGAATAACACAATCAAGAAGGATGGCATTGCCTTTATTGTCTAAAAGGACATTGCAAAGTCAATCATGAACTACAAGGCTGTCTGTGACAAGATTAGATCCATCCAGCTTCAAGGAGATCCAATCAATGCAACTTTTACTCAAATGTATGCACCAACCACAAAAGCCAGTGATGAATAAATGAAAAATTTCACCAAATCAAACTGACTACATCTGTGAGAAGAGACCATGGAGAAGTTTACCAGCAGTTAAAACCAGTATTCATTTCTCATGTACATTTGGTTAAAGCTTAAAAAAATTAAAACAAGTCCAAGAGCATCGAAATACTGCCTTAAGTCTATACCATCTGAATTGCAAGAACATCTCAAGAACAGATTTGACTTACTGAACACTCATGACAGAAGACTTGACGAGCTATGGGAAGATATCAGGAATATGATTCATGAAGAAAGCAAAAGGTCATTGAAAAGATCAAAGTGGATGTCAGAAGAGACTCTGAAATTTTTTTTACTCATAGGGTACCTAAAACAAATGAGAGAAATGTTGACATCAAATAGCTAAATAGAACATTTCAAAGGGCAGATATTATAATGAAATGGGCAAAGACTGACAGTTAGAAAAACCAAAAGGAAGAACATGCGCAACATATCTTCAACTAAAAGAATTCAAGAAAACTTTCAAGCCTCCAGTTACGAGATGGAAACATTCTGTGGGCAAAATATTGGATGATTCAGGAAGCATCAAAAGAAGGTGGAACGAATGCACAACGTCATTGTACGAAAAAGAGTCAGTCAACATGCCACCATTTCAGGCTATGAGCAAGAGCCAATAGTGCTAAAGGAAGGAGTTCAGGCTGCACTGAAAGCAATAGCCAAGATCCAGGCTCCCGGGATTAATGGAATACAACTGAAGTGTTTCAAAAAGCTGACGAAGTACTGGGAGCACCCACTAGTCTGTGCCAGGAAAGTTGGAAGACAGCTACTTGGCCAACTGACTGAAAGAGATCCGTATTTGTACCCATTCAAAAAAAAAAGAGGGGGTGACCCAACAGAATACTCTAACTATAGAACAGTATCACTGATGACACATGCAAGTAAAATTTTGCTAAAGATCATCCAACAATGTTTGCAGCAATACATTGACTGGGAGCTTCCACAGATTCACAATAGGAAGTGGAACAAGGGATATCATTGCTGATGTCAGTCAGATGGGTCTTGGCTGAAAGCAGAAAATATTTGAAAGATGTTTACTTGTGTTTTATTGAGTATACCAAGGTATTCAGCTGTGTGGATCATAACAAACTATGGATGGCCTTGAGAAGAATGGGCATTCCAGAATGCCTAATTGTGCTCCTATGGGAGCTGTGCTTGGATCAAGAGGGAATTGTGTGAACAGAACGGGAGAACACTGCATGATTTAAAATCAGGAAAGGTGTGTATCAGCGTTATATCCTCTCACCATACTCATCAAAAGCGGGGGAATGAAGAATGAAACTTCACGTTCTCCAGAGTTAACTGGTCATGAAGACCAGAAGAACTCCTGAAAATATTGCCCTGAGATAATCTTTAAACCCTAAACTCTAAACCATTTCCAAAGTCTTCTTAAAACCAAAAATTAACTTATCTAGCAAAGTATACCTGCCTTAAGCATTGTGCTTTTTTACAAAAACAAACAAACAAACTCATTTCCATGAAGTCAATGGGGAGTTACAGTGACCCGATAGGACAGGCTAGACTGGCCCTGAAAGTTTTTTAAAACTGTAACTGTTTGCAGGAGAGGAAAGCCCCCGCTTCTCCTTTGAAGGGGCTAGTGGTTTCAAGCTGCTGACCCTGGTGGTCACAGCCCATTGCATAACCACTGTGCCGCTTTTAAGATCCATCTCTATAGAATCAGATTAACAGTAGCCACTCAAAAGGTTAGATAGAAACATTATTAAGCAGAGCACTTTTATGTTGATGTGGAGGCAAAACACAGAAAAATGGCGTAAGAATGGTGTGTAGTATGTAAGAATGAAGGATATAATCAATGTCATAAAACAGTACTTGTAGAAACTGTAATTGGTGTACATTTTTGCTGTATTCTCAACAACAAAAACAAATTAAATTTTTAAAATTTAAAGACATTTTTAAATTCTTTAAAGATATTTTAGGCAACAGTGGCTCAAGATAAATGAGGAAAGTCTCTACAAGAACAAATGTAGGTTTCCGTGCAATGCAGCTAGAAACAAAATTGGTCTGGACCATTCAGTAATTTAAATAGCTGAGCCACTAGAGGGAGTGAGCACAGGTTATAACTGAATAGGATAAAAATTACATTGTAGTCCTTTTAGTTAGCAGCCATACATTTTATGAAGAGATATAATCATTTTTCTGTTTTAAGTCATGTAAATGCTTAAGACATGGGCTATATAGAAAATGTAAACAAGCTTACATTCCCTTCCCTCTTATCAAATAAAAGTGAATTTTGAATAATACCCATAATGAACTTTTGAGAAATATTAAATGTAGTGCTTTTCAACAGTTTTGTGCTCTCCACCCTCAATGACTTAACTGAGTTAACTCAAGCCAATAGCCCAATGCCATGGTCTAAGGAGGCCTGGTGGTGCAGTGGTTACATGCTGCGCTAGGACACACATGGTCAGCAGTTTGATACCAGCAGCTCTTCAGGAGAGAGACGGGTCTTTCTATTTTGATAAACAGCTCCAGTCTTGAAAACTCACTTGATGGCAGTGAGTTTGGGTTTTATTATAATATTTTAGAGAAATTCCACTAAAATCCATGTGTGATATATGACTAGTTTCTCAGAAGAAAACATTTTTTGTGATCATACTTTTACAGTTGAAGGAAAAGAGACCAAGAGAAGTTTGTTAATTTATCCAAGGCCACATATCTATTATTCAAGGTCACATATCTAGATAGAAGAACCCAAGAAAGTACTTTATTTAAGTTAAAACCAAAAACTTTAGGTCTAAATGGATAGAACAGCATTGTCACAATTTGAAAGATGAGCCACTAAGCAGATTACCTATGTAATCTGTAAGATATCTGTAAGATATCATAATGACATTTCTTTCAATTTAGTGCCTTTAAAAAATGCAAAATGAAAGGTGACTGTACCCTTTGCTACTCAAGTTCAAAACTGTTCTGGAATCTTTTAAATGAGAATATATAATATTGGCAAAGGTGAAGGGAATTGTTGTTTTTATTTTCTTGGCTAGAAATATAAACCAGTTCAGTATTTTAAATATAATTTAGCAATAAGTTTTAAACATTATTAAACGGTCACACGATTATGTATGGTCACTGTTATATTACATGTAATAAGGTAATAAAACACAAATACTAGAAATGTCCAACAAAATCACAAAATTCCACTACCACCAAGTCATAAAAACATATAGGACAGAGTAGAATTGCAACATAGAGTTCCACGGCTAAAATCTTTTTTTTTTTTTCACTACAAAATCATAGACACCTAAAAAACAAAAACAAAAATAACATGTGAAGCTGTTGTTTCTCAACATACCCTCCATCTGGGCCCTTGATGCACTTGATAAACAACAATTTTATTGGCATGTAATCCCACATTGCACTTAGTTATCATATCTCCATTACTGTCTCAAATCTGGGACAGTTATATAGCTTTCTATTGTCTTTCTTGACCTAGACATTTTTTAAGTGCATTGGCAATTTAATTGTAGGTTGTTTTCTAAATTTTTTCTTTATCTGATGCTTCCTCGTGACAAAATTCAGGCTATGAAAGTTTGGTGAAACTACCACAGGAGTTATGTTGTGTCCTCCTCCGTGCATCTTATCAGTTCTCCTCAGTTCATGGAATACGATGATGTCAATATGTCTCGTTACATGTGACGTCAACTTTGATTTCTTAGTTAAGGTAGATTTCTAGCAGTTTCCCCCCCTGGGTTAATCCCCCTACCGTGGGGATAGATACTTGAAGATTCTAAATATCCTGTTTCTGATCAGGCATTCACAACCGTATTTTAACATCTATTATTGATTCTTACCTACAATATGCATTACCAAGGTGTTTATCAAATAGTGATTTACTATCACTAACCTCATTGCTTCTGCATTTATTAATTGGAATTCTGTTGGAAGCAAAATGTTAGTCACTTTTCCCCCATTTATTTACTCATATTATTAGGGACTCATGCATATTTTTTATTTTATGAGTTATAGTTACTTTATAAAGAAATTATTCTATTGCTAAATTGTCCCAGATTTATCCATTGACTGTCCCTTCCAGGTTGCTTCTCTGTCCTTTCAAAATGATTCCACATCACTTTTTGGCTACTTCATTTATTACTGGCATTGCAAGATGTTCCAAATTCATTGTATACATTCCCTCCACAAGCTGTGAAATTAGTCATTTCCCTTTATAGCCATTTTTTCTCTGTACAGGAAAAGTTAGAGTTATATAGGATATTTCTAACTCTAGAGTCATCTTTGGACTTTTTTTAATACTTAACTGCCTTTCTTATCACAATACATGAAAATTCCGCAATAAAAGTTTTTGTTCTGTTTTGCTTTGTTTTCATTAAAGAGATTTACAGGAGGGTGGAAATCTAAACTCTGAGAGGGGCAAACTCAGTTGTCACTTGCCCAGCTAACTCGTGACCTTATAATTTTTCCACATATACCAAGAATGAAAATTCCTTTGGACACTGGAAGATTTCATCAAAATATCAAATTATATTATTCTTGGTAGAGAGTAACAGAAGCCCTCTTCTTGAGATAATATTAAGATTAGTATTTTTTAACATTCACAGAGTTCCAAAGGACTAGCTAGATCTTTAGTCTGAGTGGGGGATAAAAATAATTTCAGATCTACTGAAGAAAAGTTAGAAGTGAACATAACTCATTACTGTAGGGTTATAGACATTCGATTTTTTTAGAGAAATATGATTTATACTCCAGTTGAATATAACACAGGCTGGTACCTTGTCAATGTCAATGTCACCTTCATTCTTAAGAGATGGAGGCTCAGAATTTCATCTGGGCACACAGCTACCAGAATAAAGATTCCCAAACTCCTTTAAAGATAGCTGTCAGAGTGTGATGAAGTTCTCGTCACGGGGTTATGAGTCAAGGTGACCTCTATCACCCCTGCATTGTATTCTTAAAGAAATGGGCCGTGGACTCCCTTTCTCATTTTCCTTCTTCCTGATGGCTGGAATATGGACAGTCTAGCAAGAGCTAGAGAAGCCATCTTAGGCAAAAACATGGAAGTCGCTTGTTGAAGAAGGCAAAACAACAAAGTAGATGATACCTTGTCCTTGACACCATGGAACTCTCATATTAGGTATAGCTGGTTTACCCTTAGACTGCTACATGCGAAAGAAATAACATTTTGTTTTCCTCAAACCACTGTTATTTGGGGAATTATCTTAGAGAATTTGACAGTGTTCTGCTGCTATTCCTAAGGTTATTAGTGACAAATCCTACCAAAACAGACAGCCTATTTCTTCTTCTGTTCTTATTCCACTGAAATCTATTCACCTTGGGTGAGTTTGCTAGCATTTGAAAATGCTGGTGGCATACGTCCCAGCATCACAGCAACACCCAAGCCACTACCGTATAATAAACTAGCAGACAGACAACTACAACAAATTTAATCAATGCAAATGTGAATGATATAGCAAAAGATAGATGTGGTAATGAAAAATGTGGCCAAAAAACCCCCACAAAATCAACACCTTAACCCAACATCTTCAACATCTAGAACAAAAGAAACACAATAAACCTGCAACCACCAAAAAAAAAAAAAAAGAAATAATAAAGAGTAGACCAGAAATAAATGAATTGGAAAATAGAAAAATCAACAAAACAAGAAGTTGGTTCTTTGAAAATATTAACAAAATTTAAACTTCTTTGGCAAATTTAACAAAAGGACAAAAAGAAATGAAAATATCAAGCATTAGAGTTTAAGAGGGAGATAGCACAATAAAATCAAATGTAATAAAAATCATTATTATGAAAACTACTTCAACAAATTTGAATGCCTAGATAAAATAGAAAAATTTCTACAAACACACCATCTATCCAAACTAACACACACAGATACAAATAACATCAACAGTCCCATAGAAAAAGAAAAAAATAGGTCAGGTCATAAAACAATTTCTAACCAAAAATATTTCAGGCCCAGATATCTTCGCCAAGTAATTCTACCAAGTGTTCAGAAAATAACTGACACCAATTCTGCACAGACTCTTCCTGAATATAGAAAAGAACATAAAGCTCCCAAACTCATTTTATGAAATGAACCTTAATCCTGATACCCAAACCAGGCAAAGACACTGCAAAGACAGAAATTCAACACCAATATCCCTTATCAGCATAGACACAAAAATTCTCAAAAAATCCTGATCAATAGAATGCTATCAAAATAATACACCTTTATCAAGTGGGATTCACACCAGGTAGGCAAGGATGATTCAACATGAGAAAAACAATCAGCATAATACACCATATAAATAAAATAAAAAATAAGAACCATATAATCATGTCAATCCATGCATAAAATTCATGTGGCAATATCCAACATTCATTCCAGACTTTTTTTTAATTCAACAAAATAAGAATAGAGGTAAATATTTCAACACAATAAAGGCCAGATCTGAAAAACCAATGGCTAACATCTCCCTTCAACAGGGAAAAACTGAAATCATTACCCCTCCAAACATGCACCAGATGAAGACACCTTTTATCACCACTCTTATTCAACATTGTGCTGGAAATATTAGCCACAACTAAGACAACATCAAAACACACACACACACACACAAATCGAAGGAATCCAAATGGGAACAGAAGTGAAATTATCACTATTTTCAGATGATATGATTTAATATGTAGAAAATTTGAAAGACTTGAGGGGATAAAAAATTTGAAACAATCAAAAGCTTCAGCAACATGGTCTGATACAACATTAACACCACAACCCCACCACCACCACCAAAAAGCAAATTCCTGTATACTATCAAAAAGTACTCTGAACAAATAAATCAAACAAACAATACAATGTACAGTAGCCACACAAAAGATGTAGTACTTAGGAGTAAACTAACAGAAGAACCAAAGATTTGTACAAAGAAAACTACAGAACATTGTTACAAGAAACCAAAAGAAGCCTAAATAAATGGGGGAAATATTCTATGTTCAAGGATAGAAAGGCTTAACATTATGAAAATGTTAATACAACCCAAAGCAATTTACAAATACAATGTCATTCTGATCCAGATCCCACTACTTTCCTTAAAGAAATGGGAAAACTAATTACTATTTTTTAATGGGGAAGGAAAAAACCTGGGACATGTAAATAATTTATTTAAAAGAACAAAATGGGAGGCCTCTCACTTCCAACCTCATACCCTATTGCACAGTTGTCAAAACAGCCTGGCATTGATATAATGCTATACCAGGTATATCAACCCATGTCACAGAATGGAAAACTAAAAAATAAATTCATCTACCTGCAGACAAATGCTCTTCTTCAAAAGGCCAAAAAATATTAAATGGGCAAGAGAGTATAGTATTCTTCAATAAATGGTGCTGGCAAAAATTTATCTCCATCTGAAGAAGAACAAAACAGGACCCATACCTCACTCCATATACAAAAAAAACCCAAAACTAAACAAACTCAAACTGGCTCAAAGATCCAAATTAAATACCAGCGCTATAAAGATCATCCATGAAAAAATGGAAACAAAGTTAAGGCTGCTGTGGCAGGGTGTCCACATGCTACCGAATATAACAAAGGAAGTACACAAAAGCAGCTGGGACCTATGACGCATAAGACATTTCAGTGCATCAAAAGATTTCATCAAGTAATGTATGTACAAACATGCTTGATAAGATTGATGTACAGAATATTATAAGAGCTGTAAGAGCCCCAGTAAAATTAATTTTCAAAAAAGATTTCATCAATAGATAAAAGGAGAACCCATGGACAGAGGGTGGTGGTGGGGGCAATGTCCAGCAACGGACAGAAAACTGCAATATCTCAATAAGAAAACACAACTTGGCACTGTGTGATGCTCTCCTGCCCAACATGATCACGAAAGACAAAATGAGTGCAAAAGTAAGTGTGGTGAAGAAAGTTGATGGTGTCTAGCTATCAAAAGGTATAGTGTCAGATTTGAAGTTAAACAAGTAGCAATCTAGCAGGAAAGCAACAAGCCCACATGGAAGAAGCACACCAACCTGTGCGATCATGAGTTGTCAATGGGATCAGTTAACAGGTATCAGGAGACCCCAAAATAAACAAACAACAACAACATAGTGTTGAGAATGAAGAGGGTTGGAGCAGAGACCCAAAACCTATCTGTAGACAATGGGATAACCCCTCACAGAAGGGTCACAAGGAAGGGTTGTGTCAACCAGGGTGCAGTATAGCACGGATGAAACTCACAATATTCCTCTGATTGCCTGAGGCTTCCTCACCCCCGACTATCATTACCCCACTCCTGCCTTTCCCTGCAGGCAAGACTGGAGCATGTACACAGGTACAGATAAGAGCTCAGGAAACATGGACTCCAGGAACAGGAATGGGAGTAGTGATACCAGAAGGTTAGGGGGAAGGTGGGTAGAAAAGGGGAGGAAGGGGGAACCAATCTCAATGATCAACACATAAACACACACACACACACACCCCTCCAGGGGGACAAACAATGGAAACCATGGGGGAAGGGAGACAGCAGTCAGTGTAAGATATGAAAATAATAATAATTTTAAAGTTTTCAAGGGGTCACAGGGTGGGAAGGGAGAGGGAGGGGGGAAAGAAGAGCTGATTCCAAGGGCTCAAATAGAAAGTAAATGTTTATAAAATGATGATAGTGACATATGTAAAAATATGCTTGATACAATTGATGTGTGGATTGTTAAAACAGTCATAAAAGCCCCTAATAAAATGATCTTTTCACAAATAAATAAGAACACACACAGTTCACTAAAAATGACATCCAAATGGCTAACACATATGAAAAATAGTCACAATCGTTAGCCATCCAGGAACTGCAAATCAAAACAACAATGAGATATCACCTTATGCTGATAGTAACAGCCCAATTGAAAAGAAAAAAAAACAGAAACAACGACTGCTGGAGTAAGTGTGGCAAGATTGTAACTCTCATACACTGCAGGTGGGTCTGTAAATGTGTATAAATATATGGAAAGCAGTATGGCACTACTTCAAACAATTGGGAAAGGAAATTTCAAATGAGGCAGCAATACTTCTGCTGGGTATACTCCCTAAAGAAGTAAGGGCCATTTACAGAAACAGATAAACGCACTAATGTGTTCATCAGAGTACCGTTCACCATAGCAAGAAGTTGGAAATAACCCAAATGCCCATGAGCAGAAGAACAGATAAAGAACCTTTGTACACACATTTACACATAATAGAATACTATGCATCACAAAAAAATCAATGATGAAGCCACGAAACACCTCATGGCATGGAGGGACCTGAGAACATTTTGCTGAGTGAAGTTAGTCAATCACATAAGGACAAATATAGTATGAGAACATTACTATTAGGATAAAAATCCAAGACAGACTTTGGAAAATAGCCTTAGCAATTATGCTGCTCCTCTTTCCCCCCCCCCCCCTGAGAATAGCTGGAGAAGTATAGCTTTCTAGACACCACACCTGAAGGACTAACTTCAGGAAAGGAGGTTGCCCATATGCAGTCATGCATATTCATGAATTGGATGGATGTTATTAAGATCTAAGTCATGTATATTCATTAAGATCTCAATAATGTCCTGCCCCTCCCCCGAAAAGAATTTGTTCCAAAGGACGACATTGACTCTGCAGCTATGGGAAATGGACATATCTGATCAGAGCACACGGGAGCAGATGAAGGGGCAGGAGGAGAGAGTGGAGCACAGCCTGGCCCACCAGGCCGTGATGATGATGTTCCTGAGTAGAGCAGCCAGTCCACAGAGAGAACAACATGGCTGGCCCCACTATGAGACATGATGCACCTCCGTGACTAAGGGCGATACAGGGGACAGCACCGGAGACACAGTGTGGGAATTGCACCTGACCTGATCCCACCACACCGAGGCAAATCACTGGGGGAGTGCAGCGGAACAGCAAGGGAATGGAGTGGCAAGGTCCCCAGGGAATGCTGAAAGTGGACTTTGGGGCCAGGGCGTGCTGCCCCAACAGACTGGACGGGAAAACGCTCCTAAGGGCCAGCAAACAATCCCTGAACTAACTACAAGCTTTTCTCTTGTGAACTGTTTTGTTCTGTTCTTTGTCAGTGGTTTGTTTTTGTTGTTTTGTTGTCTGGTTGTATACTGTTGCTTTGTTTTCCTCTGTCTAGTTTTCGTGCATGTTAGTGACTCCACAGGTCTGTCTGAATAGGACAGGCTGGATGAACTATCTGGAGGAAAAACAACGGGACCGACAGTTCTGGGGGGACTTGGGGTGGGGGGGTACGGGGGGTAAGGAAGTGGTGTTAACAAACCCAGAGACAAGGGAAAAACATGGGACCCCAAATGGTAGAGAAGGGGGAGTGGCAGGCCCGGTGGGAAATGATCAAGGGTAAGGTTGCTTAGAGAAGAGGTATACTCTAGCCCAGGTGGCGATGAAGCATGGTAGTAGGGCAGGAGGAAAGTCAAGGGAGATGGAGGAAAGAGCTAGGAGTCAAAGGGCATTCATGGAGGTCTAGACAAAGACATGTACATGCAAATATATATAGGAGGATGGGGAAATAGAGCTATGTGTCTATATTTATAGGTCAAGTATTAAGGTGGCGGGAGGACCTTGGGCCTCTACTCAAACACTCCCTCAATGCATGAATACCTTCTTTTATTAAATTGGAACTCTATGATGCTCACTCTCCCGACACAACGGCTGGAGCCAAAGTGGGTGAACAAGTAAATGTGGTGAAGACAGCTGATGGTGCCCGGCTATCAAAAGAGATAGTGACTGGGGTCTTAAAGGCTTGAAGATAAACAAGCGGCCATCTAGCTCAGAAGCAACAAAGTCCACATGGAAGAACACACCAGCCTGTGTGATCGAGTGGTCCCAAAGGGATCAGTTACCAGGCATCAAAGAACAAAAAATCATATCATTGACTGCACACCTCCATGATAGGATCGCTGAAGACAAATGGGTGCATAAGCAAATGTGGTGAAGAAAGCTGATGGTGCCCGGCTATCAAAAGAGATAGTGTCTGGGGTCTTAAAGGCTTGAAGGTGAACAAGCGGCCATCTAGCTCAGAAGCAAATAAGCCCACATGGAAGAAGCACACCGGCCAGTGCGATCACGAGGTGCCCAAGGGACCAGGTATAAGGCATCATGCAAAAAATATATATATATATATAAGTGTGTGTATGTATGTGTATATATGTGTATATGTATGTGTATATATGTATATATATATCATATTAAGTGAAGGGGGAAGTGCAGAGTGGAGACCCAGGGCCCAAGTGTCGACCAATGGAGATCCCCTCATAGAGGGGTTTAGGAGAGGAGATGGGTTAATTAGGGTGTGAGGTAGTATCGATGAAGAACACAGCTTTCCCCCAGATCCTGGATGCTTCCTCCCCCCAACTACCATGATCTGAATTCTACCTTGCAGGGCTGGATAGGACAGAGGCTGTACACTGGTGCATATGAGGGCTGGAGGTACAGGGAATCCAGGGTGGATGATACCTTCAGGACCAAGGGTGTGAGGGACGATGCTGGGAGAGTGGAGGGTGAGTGGGTTGGAAAGGGGGAACTGATTACAAGGATCCACATGTGACCTCATCCCTGGGAGAGGGACAGCAGAGAAGGGGGGAAGGGAGACTCCGGATAGGGCAAGATATGACAAAATAACGATGTATAAATTACCAAGGGCATATGAGGGAGGGGGGAATGGGGAGGGACGGGGGGGAAAGAGGACCTGATGCAAGGGGCTTATTTGGAGAGCAGGTGCTTTGAGAGTGATTGGGGCAGGGAATGTATGGATGTGCTTTATACAATTGATGTATGTATATGTATGGATTGTGGTAAGAGTTGTATGAGTCCCTAATAAAATGTAAAAGAAGAAAAGAGAAAAAAATGATTAGGGCAAAGACTGTACAGATGTGCTTTATACAATTGATGTATGTATATGTATGAACTGTGAAAAGAATTGTATGAGCCCCAATAAATTGTTAAAATAAATAAATAAAGTAAAAAAAAGATCTCAATAATGAGGGGCCTCAGACCTTGGAGAACTTGCTTTTGAGGCCTTATGGTTGGTGAAAAAAATCTATGTACAGTGAAGGTGCAGCACTTCACATAAGACAATGGAAGCTTCAGTGTGGGGCCCTCTCCAGATCTTGCCTGATGTGGGGTAAAGGTAATAGTGTCCGTGATTGGCTGGTGTTTGCCTATGTGGCAGGTGCTGTCGATTTGGGTGGTTAGGATGAGAGAGCGTACTGGGCAGCTGGTTTTCAGAATGATAAAGTGAAATTGGGAGTTACCTTCACATTTTCAAAATTATCCTCTGTCAGCTACTCTTCATGCACAGGATAAGATCTGTGTCCCTGAAACTGCTCACAGCTGTTGAGGGAAGCAATACAAAATAAAGATGAAATGACAGAGGAGATGAAGTCCACAATTGAGGAGATGAACTCCACAATAGAAGGGATGACGACCACACAGCAAAGGGAAATACAGGTGCTAATGGATGAGGCAGCAGAAGCTACACACAAGATCACAGATGTTATGATTAGACTTGAGGAGGCAGAGAACCATACCAGTGATATCGAAGACACTCAACCTCAGCAAATGAGACAGTCAAATAAGAAAAGAAAGAGGCAGAAGATGACCTAAGATCAATGGCAGATGTTATGAAAAGGAACAATATTCGAATAATTGATCTACTTCAGCAGGACACTACAATCAAGTCTACAACAAAAATAGTGAAGGAATTTCTGGAAGCAAACTTCTCCGCCTTAACGAATGAGAGTTAAACGCTCATACAAGAAGACACCAACTAGACTAAACCCCAAGAAGAACTCACTAAGACATATTACAGTGAAAATCTCCAACTTTGAAGGCAAAGAGAAAATTTTAAGAGCACCAAGAGAAAGGATAACAGTCACATACAATGGAGCTCAGTTTAGAATATGCTCAGACCCATTAGCAGAAACCATGAAGAGGAAGATAGAGTGTAGCAACATCTTCCAAAAGCTGAAAGGAAAAAAAAATGCCTGCCCAAGAATCCTTTACCCTGCCAAATTATCCATTAGGATAGACTGAGAGATAACAGTCTTCCAGGACAATGAAAAACTAAAAGAATATGCTGTAAGACACCCAACCCTGCAGAAGATACTGGCCAACTCACTATGGTCAGAGGATCACCATCCACCAAGCACAAGCAGGATACCACCATATAGCCAAACTACATCCAGAAGTCAATGTGCCAACAACAATTACCAAGATAACAGGGGCTCAAAGGGAAAAGAAGACAAGAATGCAGCTCCCCACACAAACACAGCACATTGATATGAAGGGAGATAGGAAAACACCCAAAACACAAGACACAAGGTGACAACAATGAACCACAGATGGTGATAACAACTCTGAATTCCCATGGCCTCAATTCTTACACGAAAAGAAAAAGGCTTGAGGCCTGGTTCAGAAAATATAACCCAACAATCTGCTGCCTGCAAGAGACATATCTTAAATGCGCAAAAATAAACTAAGAATAAAAAGCTGGAAAAAAAAAAAGAATAAAAAGCTGGTGGGAAGTATACTAGGCAAACAGCAACTTAAAAAAAGCAGAGGTGGCAATCCTAATCTCCAACAAAATCGACCTCAGGGTTCAATCCATAAAAAGAGACCAGAAAGGACACTATATAATGCACCAAGGATCAATAAACCAGGAAACAGTAAGCATATTGAATATTTAGGCCCCTAAAAATGAATCGGCAAAATTCGTCAAACAAACTATTCAAAAGATGAAAACAGAAATCAAAAAAACAACAATCATAGTAGGGGACTTCAATACAATATTTTCAGAGAAAGATAGATCACTGGGAAAGAAACTCAGCAAGGAGGCTAAAGAGCTAAACAATACAATTAAGCAATTGGATCTGATACACATTTATAGAGCTTTCCATCCAAATGCAAAACAAAATCACATTTTTCTTAAGCCTATATGGCTCATTTTCGAGAAGAGACCACATGCTGGGACACAAGTCAAGCCTGGGTAAATTCAAACACATAGAGAGTATTCAGACGTCTTTCTTAGATCGCCACACCACAAAGCTGGAGATTAACAAAAGTATGATCAGAAAAGCAAGCGCATTCACTTGAAGATGAATAAAGATCTTCTGAGACATGAATGGTACTGTTCCACATTAGAGAGAGGGTAAGAAGTTTCTAGAAAGAAACGAGAATGAGAATACAGTGTATCGAAACTTATAGGGTACTGCGAACACCGTTATCAGAGGAAGTTTGATATCAATAAATGCATATATATAAAAGAGAGGTTTATGACTGATACATTATCACAAAACCTCCAGCAAATAGAACAAAGTCAACAGGCCAATAAAACAGAAACAATAAAAATCAGGACAGAGTGGGATGACAAAAGAATGATGCAAAACATTAATGCCACAAAAAGCTGGTTCTGTGAAAGAATCAACAAAATGACAGACAGCTGGCTAACCTAACCAACGAAAGGAAGAAGCAAACATCAATAGCCAGGATGAGGGATGAAATGGGAAATCACAACAGACCACAAGGAGATTAACAGGATAATCACAAAATACTATGAAGGGCTATTTTCTAATGAATTAAAAAAAATGGAAGACATGGGTAAATACTTGGTAAAACAGTCCATCCCTAGATTATCGCAGGCAGAAGTCAAGAAACTCAACAAACCCATAGTGAAAGAAGAAATAGATATGGTTATCAAGAAGCTACCAACAAAATAGCCCCCACCCCCCAGCCAAACAGCTTCACAGGAGAATTCTACCAAGCATTCAGGAAAGAGTTGACACCCATCTCCACAAAGAATTCCAGAGCATAGAAAAGGACAGCAAACTCCCAAACTCATTCTACGAAGCCAGTACAACTTTGATACCCAAATAGGCCAAAGATCCCACAGGTATAGAGAACTACAGAATGATATCTCAAATGAACATAGATGCAAAATCCTTAATAAAATATTGGCCAATAGAATACAAAACTATATACAACATATCATACACCATAATCAAGTAGGACTCATCCTAGGAATGCAGGGATGGTTTAAAGTCAGAAAATACATCAATATTATAAATGATATTGAAAATAAAAATATATAAGAACCATATGATAATATTGATAGATGAAGAAAAAGTATTTGACAACATCTAACACCAATTCCTAATTAAGACACTTATGAAGATAGGAATGGAGGGTAAATTCCTCAAGCTAATATAAGCTATCTATGAAAATTCCACAGCCAACATCATAGTCAATGGAGAAAAGATGAAAAACAATCCTACTGGAAAAGGAGACCAGACAAGGCTGCCCCTTGTCTCCATTTCTATTCAATATCATACTGAAGGTCCTAGCTAACAACACAGACAGTGGAAGGACATTAAAGGGATCCAACTGGGAGAGGAGAAGGGGAAATCACTATTTGCAGACAACATGATTCTATACATTGAAAATCCCAAAAGCTCCACAAAAGGAGCACTTAAAGCAATAGAGAAATGTGGGATAGTGGCAGGATACAGGATCAACAAACAGAAGTCTGTCAGATTGCTATATATGTCAGACAGGAGCATGGAAGAGGAGGTCAAGAAGGCAATTCCCTTCACAATAGCCAAGAACAAATAGAAATACCTAGGAATATATTTAACTAAAAAAAACTAAAGACTAATATAAAGAAAACTACAAGACCCTACTACAGGAAACCAAAAGTGACCTCCACAAATGGAAGAACATCCCACGCTCATGGATTGGAAGACTCAACATAGTAAAGATGACGAAATTACCCAAAGCAGTTTATAAGTTTTAATGCTATCCTGATTCAAATACCAACAACCTTCTTCAAAGAATTGGAAAAAATGACCACCAGTTTCATATGGAGAGGGAAGAAGCCCAGAATTAGCAGAGAACTCCTCAAGAAGACATTTTTACCACCTACTACACAGCCACAGTGGTCAAAACAGCATGGTACTGGCATAATGACAAATACTCAGACCAGTGGAAAAGAACAGAAAACCCAGAAGGGAAAGCATCAGCATAGAGACAACTGATTTTCAAAAAGGGCCCCAAAAGCATCAAGTGGGAGGTGAATTCCCTTTATAACAAATGGTGCCCCAACCAGAACCAAACCAACCCCCTCCCTAGAAGTATGTGTGACACAGAACAACACTAAACCTACAGGTTGGGGTGATGGGTCAGCAAATCACGCCCACATGGAATCAAACCAAGAAAGAAAAAGAGAATGGAGTGGTTGATCTAGACCCTATATTGGCACACTAGGCCCAGAGGATGACATCCCAGCACGGAACTGCTCAGGCACAGAGAGGACTGTGGGGCAAACAACAGCTCACTGGACATTACTGGACCTTACTGGAGCATATTGTGACAGAGGACAATCCTGGAGACACAGCATGGAGGAATGCGGTCTGAACCCCCTGCAGTGGGGCAAACCAAGAAGGGAACACAACAGAACAGTAACAGGAGCAAAGCAAAGCCACAAAGCCACTAATGAGCCCCCCAAAATATACTTCAGGCTAGGAAGGGCTGCTCCCGGAATTCCCCCAGGACCAGTGGAGAGATAGTCACAAAGGTCAGCGGACGGACCTGGAAGCATGCATTATTTTTTTCACTGTTGTTGTTGTGGGGTTTTTTTTTGTTTATTTGTTTTTTATTTGTATCTGTTTCTGTTTTCTTCTTCTTACTTCTCTTTGTTTGTTTGTTTTTTTTAGTCAATCATTTGTTTTATATTTGTTTGGTCTATGCCATTGTTGGTATCCCTACTTACACAAGACAGTCATGAGAAGCAAGCTCGAGGAGAAAGCAATAGGACCAATGGTCCCAGGGGGACTTGGGGCAAGAAGGGGGTGGGGGAAAGGTACAATGTGAAAACAGCACCATACAGAGGAGAACAACTAGGGAACAAAAACAACAAGGTGAATAGAGAGATCCTCGCTCAGAGCACTGGCGCAACAGCCATCTAGCGGAACGGAATACTGTGAGGCACAAGTAGGGTAAGCATGATGGTGGGGCAGGAGGAAGGTAGAAGGAAGCAGACGAATGATCTAGGAAGCAAAGCTGTGGATAGGGGTATAAGCATAGGGGTGTCAATATGTAATCACATTAATCCATAAAAAATAGAAGTTTGGCTTATGTACATATATTTTTATGGCAATCCACTGAGATAGTGGATGGACTTTGGGCCGCTGCTTATACCCTCCCTCAATACAAGAACACGTTGTTCTAACAAACTGGCAATCTGAGACGCTCACCCTTCCAACACAATCACTGAAGACAAAATGGATGCATAAGCAAATATGGTGAAGAAGGCAGCTGGTGCCCGGCTACTAAAAGATATAGTGTCTGGGGGGGTCTTAAAGGCTTGAAGTGAAACAAGCGGGCATCTAGTAGAGAAACTTCAAGATGATATGGAAGAAGCACACCTGCTTATGGGAGCATGAAGGGTCATCAGGACCAGGTAACAGGCATCAGAAGACCCTTAACAATCAATCAAACAAAACCACATGGTTAAGAATGGGGGGGGTCAGAGCAAAACCAGCCCCAAAGCCCATCTGTAGACAATGGAACATACCCTACAGAGGGGTCAGAGGGAAGGGATGAGTCAACCAGGGTGCAGTAAAGCTTCGATGAAACACACAATATTCCTCTGGTTCCTTGAGGTTTCCTCACCCCCATCACCCTGGCCCCAGTGATGCCTTTCACTTTGGACTAGACCAGAACATGTACACAGCCATAGATAAGAGATTAAAGCTTACAACACATGCAACCCAGGAGAAGGAATGAGGAGATACCAGATGGGAAGGGTGAAGTGGGGGAGGAGGTGGAAGAAGGGGAAGCCGATCACAATTATTGACACACATCCACACACACCCCTCCAGGGGAAAGAACTATGGAAACCATGGGGGAAAGAAAACAGTGGTCGGTATGACACACGAAAATGATAATTTATAATCTATCAAGGGGTCATGAGTGTGGGGGGTTGGGGAGGAAAGAAAAAAGAGGAGCTGATACCACAGGCTCAATAGAAAGTAACTGTATAGAAAAGAATGATGGCAACATATGTACAAATATGCCTGATACAATCGATGTTTAGATTGTAATAAGCATTATAAGAGCTCTCAATAAAATGATTAAAAAAAGAAGAAGAACTAGAGGATCGTTGTATGTTTCACGGGTGCTTTACTGCACCCTGACTGGCTCGTCTTTTCCTTGTGACCTTTCTGTAAGGGGTGTCCAATTGTCTACAGATGGGCTTTGGGTCACTACTCAGCACTCCCCCTCATTCACACTGATAGGATTTTTTTGTTCTGGGTCTTTGATGCCTGATGCCTAATCCCATCAATACTCATGATCACACAGGCTGGTGTGCTTCTTCCATGTGGACTTTGTTGTTTTGCAGCTAGATGGCCGCTTGTTTGTCTTCAGGCCTTTAAGACCCCAGACACTAAATCTTGTGATAGCCAGGCACCATCAGCTTTCTTCACCACATTTACTATGCACCCACTTTGTCTTCAGCAATCATGTCTGGATGGTGAGTATGGGGGGAGGTCATATGCTTACAGACATCTTCCCTGAAGGCAGGCCTGCTCCCTGCTGCTGGAGACAATGGATTACTTCTCCCTGAAGCTTGCAACATTAGCTTGGTTCCTGTAGGTGGGGTTTATGCCCTACTGCTAATGGTTCTTATGGAGATAGTTAAGCTGCCATCCTGACTCTAGGATCCGCCCATCTTGCCACATGTGTACTAACAATCCCTCCTCTTCTTATTGTGTGGGTACTCCTAGATCACCCTCTTCCATTACTGTATTACCTATAGCACAACCCCTTCCTGTGATGTATGTCCTCACCTGTAATTAGGGGGCTTGCATGTCCCCAGAGAAGATAAAAGCCTTGGTTAGCATTAAAGATTATCTCTCTCTCTCTCCATGTGGACCACCAAGCAGGGCTGTGGTGAGCATGCTACCATGAATTGAGTCTGACTCCATCTATTTCAATATTTCTCTTCTATCTCTCATGCTCTCTATGACTTTACTATAATCTTTACTTATTATAGCTGTACAATTGTGCCTACCGGACCTGTGATGATGTGTTAGGGGCTGGCTTCCCCTGGCAGGTGAGCATCACAGAATGCCAGGTTATTTGAACAAAGTGTTTTTGTGTTGGAGTACTTGAGTAGAGGTCCGATGTCCACATGCTAAATTGATACTTAACCTATAAATATATGTGCATTAAATCTATTTCCCTCTCATTATATATAAATATCTTTACATATCTAGATAAGATAGGCGGGATAAATAATTTGGAGGAGAAAACAATGAGACTGACAGTTCCGGGGGACATGGAAGAGGGGAGGTGGGAAAGGAAGTGGGTGTTAACAAACCCAGGAACAAGGAAACAACAAGTGATCTAAAGTCGATGGTGAGGAGGGTATAGGATGCCTGGTAGGACTTGATTAAGGGCAATGTAACCAAGAGGAATTACTGAAACCTGAATAAAGGCTGATCACGATAATAGGACAAGAGGAAAGTAAAAGGAAATAGAGGAAAGAACTAGGAGGCTAAGGGCATTTATAGAGGACTGAATGCAGCTGGTAATTTCAAACTGCTTTCCTTGGGGTCAGCAGCTCACCATGTAATCACTATGTCACCAGGGCTCCTTAGTATGCTATTACCACGCCTATATCTCAAGGGGTGAGGACAGAAAGGAGTTACTGAAACAGAGAGATAAAAAGAGTTCACCAGATGGGGCTGTGACCTTTGCTTGAAGGACACCTTCAATTCATGGCTATCTTAATAGGAAACCACCCAAGAGAAGTAGGGTATACACCCAAGATAAGTAAGGTATAACATATTCCTTTGTAGCCTTTGACTTGGTTTTGAGAAAAACAGCTAAAAAGACTCGCCACCTAAACCTAAAATGTAAGGCTGTTACATTTGCCCTGATTATTTGGAGAAGAAATTTGGGTATAGGACTAGAACAGGAGTTGGCCAACTGCAGCTCCTGAACCCTACATAGGCCGCTTATGATATGTTCATGTGGCTCTGAAATAAATTATTCTGATCATTGTGATTTTGTTTGTAAAAATATATTTACAGGCACTTGAATAATTTTAGTTTGTTGTGAAGGACAGGACTGGCTCTTCTCCCTCAGACATGTGCCAACCCCTGAGCTAGAGGCAGCCCCAGGGTGTTTTCTACCCCTTAGAGTTTGTTACTTTTGCCCAGAAGTTTAAAAAAATGCAAACACTTGACTGCCATCAAATCGATTCTGACTGATAACAACCCAGTAGGATAGAGTAGAACTGCCCCTGTGGATTTCTGAGGCTGTAACTCTTTATGGGAGGAGAAAGCTTCATTGATTGGCATTTCCTGAATAAGCTATACATAGATGATGGTTTGATACTTTTGCCTGATAAAACAACAAAACCCAAGTTAATCTACATCTTACTGAAGTGAGTAGCATCTGGGGTCTTAAAAGCTTAAAAAGAATCAACATCTAAGATGCTACTATTGATGTCTGTCCATCTGGAGCAAAGGACAGTGAAGAAAGTCCAAGATTCAAGGAAAGAATTAATCCACAGGACAAAGGCAATGCATCACCAAAACCTCCACTCCCTCGAGACCAGCTGAACTAGATGGTGCTCAGCTACCAAAACCAACCACACTGACCAAGGACACAGTGGAAAGTAACAGAGTGAGAGAAAAATATAGAACAAAACTCAAATTCACACCACCACCACCACCACACACAGGAACTGACTTGTCTGATAAAAATCAGAGGAACTCCCAAGACTGTAGCCCTGAGACACCCCTCTAACTTGGAGCAGGAGTCACTTCCTCAAATCACCTTTCAGCCAAATAATAATAGGCCCAAAAGATAAGCAATACCACCTATGAGGACGTGCCTCTTAGAATAATCGACTATGCAGGACCACAGTGGCAGCGTTTGCCCAAAAACAAAGCTAAGAAAGAGTTGGGGGGCGGGAGTTGTGCAGGGCATGAAGGGAAACTAAGCAAATGGTAATGGGAACTCAAGGTGGAAATAGGAAGAGTGATAACACATTGTGGGGAATGCTGTCAATGTCCTGGAATAACCTTTGTATGAACGAATGAATGGGCAACTAATTTACTATGTGAACGTTCACTTAAAGCACGTTAAAATGTGTGTGTGTGTGGGGGGGGGGTTGCTGAGTGGATGGACATCGCAGTGTAGAGAGGTGAGCAAGCTGTTACGCTGGCTGTACGCTGGGTCACTTAGTGCCCGCATGGCTCACAGCACGGGGCAGAAAGGAGAGGGACCTGTCGGCACAGAGTGCTAGAAGAGCTGTCCTGGGCAGAAGCCGTCTGGCCCTGAACAAGAGCGGACATGTTCTCTGCTCTGGGGACTTTTCCAGACCTTGCATGTGCTTCCTGTTGCTGATCCTGAGTTGTTTCTGTTACTCCCAAATGGAAACGGATCCCAAATTATACAGCCTGTCACTACCCTAGTAAACCTAATAGTCTAAAGTATTATCTATGAGTTGTGTGTGATCATTACAATAAATTATCAAATCCAACAGAGTAGATAGTATCATAGAGAGGGCTGGCTCATTTCAGAAATGGTGGGGTGGGGGGATGGAGAATGGGGGTATTTCTGACCTCTACCTTATGGCACCGATTTTGAACTGATTCTGATTTTTATTCCCATTGAATTTAGACAATTCCTTACATTCATTACAGGAAGAAAATTCCCCAAAGCTCTATCTCCCTGTGTTCTGATTTTTGGGGTCTCCATATTGGCTGAACTCAATTAGAAAACAGAATAGGGTAGGAATTTCTATTGATAGACTATACATAGGTCAGCAACCCAGAGAAAACAGCAGGTGAAGAAGAAGAAAAAGTATCGATAGGAACAAGTCGAAAACAGTCTATGCACCTTCATATGTTTATATGCTGGAAGGAAGATGACTGAAAGAGCGATACAGCCTGAAGAAAGTTACGCTTACAAAGGCCCATCCAGAGGAGGCCATGTGGACAATAGCAGACCTCCAGAAAACAGAACAAGAAACTGTCTAGTGATCTCAAGGAGGAACTGAATCCACTGCTAAGGCAAGACGTCTGCACAGTTCTTGCTTTTCTTTAGTGGCAATCATTTTCTTTCTTTTCTGAGGGGGGATGTGAGTTGCATTATGTTGTAGAAGGAAAAGAAGGTGTCCTTTAGTTCATAGTTTGCTAGCCCTCAAGGAACCATATCTAGACAAAATGAGAATTATGCATCACCTAGGGATCCTGGACTTTGTTCAACACCAGCAATTAGACAGGATTTTTTAGTTACCTTTTCCCTTTGGAAAGGAGATGATGTTTCATTTGTGAGAAAAAGCATATGCCCAAATATATGGGTAGTTCAAGATATGGATTGTGCCAGGAATTGTCTTCTAACTCCCATTCACCTCCTTCTCCTTTCATCATTGAATAGCTAGCTACCCAACAGCTGGGCATGCGTCATCAGTCTCCTTTTCAGCCAGCTTTGGCCGTATGACAGAGTTCTGGCCAATAACATATGAGCAAAAGTGATACTGCACTTAGCGATAAGGCTATTAAAGAAAACGGAAATTACATCTACTTTCCTTGATCTGAAACGGGCATTGGAGAGTAACCTTTCTTGGAGCTGCATCGTGTCTGCCGCCCTTTCCCTGCCGTTCCAGCTTCTTTCCAGCTGGCTGCAATGTGGACATGATGACAGCAGCTGCAACAGTGATGCTGGACTATGAGATAGAAGCCCATGTTGAAAATGGCAGAATAGTGTCTACAGGACCAGGTATCAAAAGATCCCAAACAAACAACTATACTGATGCAAACAAGGGGGTTTGGAATGGAGATGACCCAAAGCTCATCTATAAACAATTGGATTTCCCCCCACAGAAAGGTTATAAGGAAGTGATGATTCAACCAAGGTGCAGTATAGCACCGAGGAAACACACATCATTCCTCTAGTTCCTGAATGCTTCCTCCCCCCACCCACTACCATGACCCAGTTCTACCTTACAAATCTGGTTAGACAGGAGAACACACATTGGCACAGATAAGAGCTCTCAACACACGGAATTCAGGACAGATAAACCCCTCAGGAGCAGTAGTGGGAGTAGCGATATCATGAGGGTAGAAAGATGGTCAGGGAGGGGGAAGGGTGAGAAAGGGGAGACCCATCACAAGGTTGGGTATATAGCACCCCTCATCCCCCGCCGAAGGGGAGAAATAACATATGTGAATGAAGGGAGAAAACAGACAGTTGTCTGTATCCGCAAGATACAAAATAATAACAATATATAATTGATCAAGGATTCACAAGGGTAGGAGGGTTGAGGGGGAAAAAGAGGAGCTTCTACCAAGGGCTCAAGTAGAAAATGTTTTGGAAATGATAATGGCAACATATGTACAAAAATGCTTGATACAACTGATGGATGGAATGCTATAAGAGCTTCAAGAGCACCCAAGAAAATGATTTTTTTAAAAGAAGAAATAAACAGCAGCCACCATAGCAGCGAAGTCTTAGATATTAGATAGTAGTCACTTGTTTTGAGTGTACACCATAAACACCAGTTTAGCACCATAACTAATACCGAAACAAGAGCATAACCGAGAAGAAAAGAAAATGGCGTTCCGCTGAGAGAGCCACGGGAAAGGAAGCTTCTCACTGCTTTAGATCGCATGCCTTCTCTCGTAACCCCCCTCGGAAAAATCGCTGAGTTCATCATTATTCTATAGAATATTGTAAGTGTATATTGATGACAGAAGCTTCAACATCTCATTAAGTTACACACAAATATAGGTACCTGGAACTGCCCTCCAAACTGAGATGTCACCGTATTCCAAAAAGAACCCTGTATGCTTCTAAAACCAAGAGTTATTGGGTATATTATTGAAGTGTCCTGTTGTATACAAGGAGCGTCCAAGCATTCCTAGAAGACGTCCATACCTTTCCATCTCATTTGTTCACTGAACTTTGGCGGCCTCCTCAGCGGTTCTCACCAACAGCAACAAAATGTTTTAAAAAGAATTACCTGAGCAAAATAGAAAATTTTGCCATTGATTAAGGGGAAAAACACCTCATTTTTGTTCTTTCTGGCATTAGAGTTTAGAGGTCGGCCAAGGCATTCTTGGAAATGAGAGTCATTTTTACAGTTAGAGAGCATAGTAAGAAATTCAGGCCAGGGCGCCAGTGTCAGTTGTCTTTGGGTAAACGCTGACTTGTGGCCCCTTCAGTGCATCAGAGAACCGTCATCCGCAAGGTTTTTCAGCGGCTGGGTTTTCAGAAGCAGATCACCAAGGTCTTGCTTCTGAGGCACCTCGAGGGGAACCCTAACTTCCAACCTTCCCTTAGCAGCTCAGTGCCTTCACCATTTGCACCACCCTCAGCAAAGAAAGAATTTCTAGAATTGCAGGACCTTAGGGAAAAAGAGAAAGGTTTAAAAAAAAAGTTGGACAGTTACCAAGAGAGACAGTCTTGAAAGAAGCAGATTCAGAGCACTGAGCCAAATGTGTAATTGAAACCAGAACTGCTGGGGATGAAAGGAGATTAGAGAGTGAGATCACAAAGCCAATGGCAAGAAGGCCCGGTGTTTATCCAGAGATTGAAGTCGATCCTAAGAAAGTTCAGATGTCACTAACCTAGCATCTTTTCTCCGCCCACCCATCCCCACCTTTTTTATTGTGCTTGGGTGAAAGTTTACAGAGGAAATTAGTTCTCCATTCAACAATTCATACACATGCTGTAACTGAACATTAGCCACAATACCCTCCATGGAATGTCACTCTCCTCAGCTCCTCCCTGGGATTTGTGTTTTCATTTGTCCTCTCCTGCCCATTCTTGCCCTCAGAGTTTTGTTTGGGGGCAAATGCTGCCCTTTCAGTCTCATGTGGCTGATTCTTCTGAGTATTTCCTTCCTTGTGGGTGGTGGTGGTGTTCACTTTATAGGCTGGCTGTTGTGTGGCGCAAAGATAATCCCCAGGAGTGGGCCCAGTTCCAGGTGAGAAGGCATCTAAGGGGCATAACCTCTGAGTTTCCAACAGTTTCTCCATCAAGCCCAGAAGTGTGGTCTTTTTTATGATTTAGAATTTTTTTCTACATTTCTCTCTCATTCTGTCCAAGACCTTCTATTATGATTCTTTCAGAGTGGTTGAACAGGGTCGTAGCCAAGAACCACCAAATTCTTCTAGTCTCTGACTAGTGGAGGCGATGGTTTGCATGGTCCTCTGCTCTTCTGGGCTAATACTTTTCTTGAGTCTTTGACTCTCTTTCCTCTTCCTTTGGAAAGGACACCCCATATGTGGCGAGACCAATAGTCGCACCTTAAAGGGTTGCTCCATAGCTGTTACGACCCTAGTTGCTAGCCATCACAGCACAAGATGGAGCATTGTCATAGAAGACTATGCTGTTCCAATTGGCCTAGACGGTCCCCAAACTATGTTCCTAAATCCACAAGCTCAGCGACTCATTCCCTAAGTGTGTTACATTTTTGTTTTTGTGTGTGTATGTGTTTCTAAGATGTTTTCATAGCTTTGGTCCCTATTTGTTCTACTATATAAATGGATATGTTTACAGTACATACAAATACAGATGTAGAAATATCTTCTGCCTGACATACATATATATGTGCATATATGTATGTGTGTATATGTATACATATATGTGTGTATGTATATATGTTCCCTGGAGGCATAGAGATTATAAATTGGGCTGAATCTACAAGGTCGTCAGTTTGAAGCCACCAGCTACTCTGTGGAAGGAAGACAGGGCTTTCTACTCCCATAAAGAGTGGCAGTCTTATAGACTGACTGTTGTTTACTATTGGTGGATTGTACGTGTAATAGTATTTATCTCTGTTCGCCTTAACTCTTGGGTACTTCCTGGTGTCTTCCTTTCCTTGGATCATATTGTGCTGGCCTCCCCCTTGTTGCACATCGCCTTTCCCTTCATCCAAATGAATATAGTCTTGCATGGCTTGAAGTGAGGAAAAGTAGGTGTCAAGGCTGCCTTCTGTAAATATACTTATGCAACCTGTATACTGAGCAAATAATCCAAGAAACTGGGCTCTAGGAAGAAGACTACGCCATCACGAGTGGAGGAGGGCTTGTTAACAATCTTTGGTAAGCACATGACCCACTCTCAGTCTCTGCGAGGAAGAAGACTATGCCATCACGAGTGGAGGAGGGCTTGTTAACAATCTTTGGTAAGCACATGACCCACTCTCAGTCTCTGCAAGGAAGAAGACTATGCCATCATGAGTGGAGGAGGGCTTGTTAACAATCTTTGGTAAGCACATGACCCACTCTCAGTCTCTGCAAGGAAGAAGACTACGCCATCACGAGTGGAGGAGGGCTTGTTAACAATCTTTGGTAAGCACATGACCCACTCTCAGTCTCTGCGAGGAAGAAGACTACGCCATCACGAGTGGGGGAGGGCTTGTTAACAATCTTTGGTAAGCACATGACCCACTCTCAGTCTCTGCGAGGAAGAAGGACTTACAGCACATTCTGGTGATCCTGGACTGCAGTCTTCAGTATGGAGTACAGCTCAAGGTACAGAAAACTAAAATCCTCACAATTGAACCCATAGACAACAACATGATAAATGGAGAAAAGATGGAAGTTGTCCATTATTTCATTTTGAAGGACTGACAATAAAGGCTCATGGAAGCAGCAGTCAAGAAATCAAATGATATATGCTAATGGACATATATGTTGCACAAGACCTCTTGAAAGTATTGAGATGCCACTCTGAGGTCTTTGGTGTGCCTGATCCAAGCCATGGTATTGTCAACTGCCTCATGGGTATGTGAAAGTTGGACAGTGAATAAGGAAAATTAAAGAAGAATGGACACATTTGAATTACAGTGTTGACAAAGAACATAGACAGTACCACGGACTCCCAAAAGAACAAACAACAACTCATTCTTGGAAGAAGTACACTCAGAATGCTCTTTAGAAGTAAAGCTAGCAAGGCTTTATCTCAAATCCTCTGGGCATGTTATCAGACGAGACCGGTCCCTAGAAAAGGACATTATGCTGGATAAAGTAGCAGGTCAGTGAAAAAGGAGGAAGACTCTCAACAAGATGGATTGACAAGAGTGACCACAATTAGAGGCCCAAAATAAATAAATAAGACCATTGTGAGGATGGTGAGTGACGGGGCAGAATCTCACTCTGTTAGACAGACGGTTGCTATGAGTCAGAACCAAAACCAAATTGACAGCACCAAACAACAAACCATCGGAATTTAAGGAAGAGCAGATGAAACATATGTGAAACTCTACCAAAATGTCAAGTCCTGATGAACTGTAAGCAGTGTTTCGCTAAAGCCGCTGTCCTTGCTCTTACTGACAATATAACAGAAGCACATAATTGAATGGCTGTAATTAACATAAGTTGGCCTTCTCACTGTGCAGGGCACCAGCTCTGGAGGAAGAGTCTTGTGTCTTTTTAGTGCCCGTTCCTTGATGGTCTTCAGGTGGCATGACATCTGTGCTTCCCTCGTTTATTTCTGTCTGACTTGCTTTTTTATATCTTGAAAGTATTGCCTTGATACATATGTGATAGCTTGAACTGTGTTGTAGACCCTAGCCTCTATGCACGTGATTCTAATCCCATTTGTGCATGGATTGCCTTTGTTATGTTAATGAAACAGGATTAGTCATGTGTGTCTAGAGTCAATCTCTTTTGATATATGAAACAAAGTACACAAATAAGCAAGAAAACAGAGATATAGAAAGATAGATGCCAAGATACATGGAGACTTCCAAGAACCCAGGACACAAAAACTAAAGAAACAAGACTTCTTCCCAACTGTCAAAGATAAAAAAGCCTTCCCCTACTTGCTCCGAATTCTAGCCTCCCGAACTGTCGCACAATAAGTGTCTGTTTAATAAAGCCATGCATGTGTGGTGGCGCTGTGATCGCAGCACTAGATAACAAAGAGAATGCCCTATGTCAGTGCCGCCTCATTAGTATAACAAAAATCCCCAGGCCAGACAGATGCATATACATAGAGGAGTTAGTATTCACCGCACACATTCTGGGGAAACACCATCCGTCTACAACAGGTGCCTCCACAAATAGCTTCACCTTCCCATGCGCTTTTTCCTTTGCAGCCCTGTTCACATCATGCCAGTCACCCTCCTGGATTCCGCGCTCTTCTGTTTCCTGTAGGTCACTGTCTTTGTGTAAAACTGGGGAGTTCATCATCATCTATGAAATTAATATAAGGACGATCTAGAAAGCTTCGGGTAAAATGAAGTAAAAACATAAACAAAACCAATTGATCCACCTCATGAGGACCTACCTATGTGGTTCAGAAAACCGTGCTATATTACGGTTTTCAATGGCTCACCAGCCAGAAGCAGATCACAAGGCCTTGGCTCCAAGTAAGTAGATTCTAACTGCTAACCTTTCTGCTGGTGGCCACAGGCTTAACCATTTATACCACCCAGGGACTCCCGGGCACATAGCAGGCTCTCAATAAATCCCAGTAGAGATTAACACTCCTTTTCTTTAAGGCTATTGCCCAAATTCCACACTGGGTGACAGAGTTAGATTAGATCCCAGGTCTCTGAATTCACAGGGCTTTTTCCACAGCAGCAGGTCTATGGCCTTGCAGACGGCAGCAATGGGAAAACAAACAAGCCAATAGATAGAGAAGAAAGAAGCACGCTGTGTTTCCTAGTTAAGTCATCTAGTGAATCACAGATGAGGATAAATAGGGTCGGAGAGACAGAAAATTATGGTTTCTCTGTGAACCGTGTAGCCTCCTTCCACCTAAGCCTTCTAATTAAAATTTTATGATTTGGAAAGAGATATTCTTATCCCTTCACACAATTGTTCCTAGCCATGAAAAAGAATGAGGTGTATCAACTTGTACGAGCATAGAGGATATGCTCAATAGATGCAGAGAAGAAAGAAAATTGCCCCCACCTATCTATATTAGCACCACTTGTCTATCAGCCTGCTACCCTGTGGTGGCTTTCATGTTGCTGTGATGCTGGAAGTTATACCACCAGTATTTCAAATATTCATGCTGAACAAACGAAGAACAGACTGGGAAGAAGGATGGGGTGACCCACTTCTGAGGAAGAACAGACTGGTGAGCAGCAACCCACTTCTGAGGACTCGCCACTAAAATCCTATGAATAGTGGTGGAACCTTGTCTGAAATCATGCTAGAAGGTGGGCCTTGCAGGTAGGAAAGCACTCGAAAGACAACAGAGGAGAGCAGTCTCCTCAATGGCAGGGAAGGGGCAAGGCATTCGGGATCTTCGCCTGCTGTGAGGGTATGACTCAAAATGAGAAAGCGGGGAAAAGTCCGAGCATCTAGTAATCACCAGAAAGTGGACAATACGAAGCACAACTCTAGGAAACTGGTGTTGTCAAAACTGAAAGCACCTAACAATAACAGCATCTCAACAGTTTGCAGAAAATCCTGGGAGTCCCAGATTCATTTGTGGAATGACCTAGACAATAGCTCCCCAAGAACTGCCCCCGTCTAAAACTGAGGGGTGGGAGACAGTGGTCACTAAACGGCGCGTGGGAGACGGGTCACAGAAGATCAAAGGCATTATCTGACCTGAACAGTTAAAACGTTGTCAGTAGATCCCCCATATAATGCGAGCTGGGCCGGATCTGGTTTCCAAATTTTTTCTGTATTTTTGGTTTGTATTGTGTTCTTTGGTTTTTGTTGGTTCATATTACAGCATGCTATGTCAATTAAGGTCACCCTCTTGAAGCTATGTCATGATTTTCTGATTTTTGGTCTGTGAAACCCAGGACTGATGAACCTATAAGGACAGCAAGTAGAATAAGGCGTTCAGGAGGAAAGGGATGTAGTCCGAACATAAAAAGGAGACGATGTCAAGGAGTCCATGTACAAAAAGAATGTTTGGAAATTGATTGTGGCAGCAACTGTACATTATACTTGAGGTGGTTGACATATGGAATGATCTATGTATTAAATCCCAACTAAATAAAAAACATCAACAATTTTAAAAATCCATTACCTTTTATTTCCTTTGTCAGTGAACTTTCTGAAGCCCCTTTGTGTAGTTCCACTTTATTTTATGTGCATAGAAAAGCAAAAACCACTACTGTCAATTACCTCCAACTCCTGCGAAGCCCATGTGTGTCAGAGTAGAACGGTACTCCATACAATTGTCAGTGATTGCTTTGGGAGTAAATCGCAGGACGTTTCTTTTGAGGCACCAGTAGGCTACTAGCAGTAGTAATCGTGTCACATTTCAAAGACCCTTCTCTTTCTATCATGTTTTTGCATTGTTTAAATTCTCAAGGTATCTATGATTTTAATCTTTAGGAGGGGTGGATAGCTTTTTTTTAATTAAAGAAAGCCAATATTGAAACAACTAAAAAGTAATTGCATAAAGGTACATGTAAAATTAAAAAGTATATACCTAATAATAAAAGCAGAGCGGAAATAAAAAAGAAAAACCTATGCAAAAGTAGGTACTATGCGAGTTTTAAAATGTTGACAAGAAGATAGGAAATGTTCCTTTCTTTCTTTCTTTAAAAGGACTGATGTGCCATCGCATTTCCTTCCCAGGAGGAGAAGGTAAAAATCAGAAGGCATTTTTCATGAAGTGTTCCTCTACTTCTCTTCTTAACAAAGAAAAAGCAAAGCCAGCTCTCTTGGAAGATGGCATGAAAATGCCTTCAAATAAATCCAAGAAGAAGTAAACCCATAGTACACGCAATGTAATCCCGTGGGATTTTCATATACTGTTAGTGGATGTCTTCCTGTTGGGACTCAACCAGAGAGACAAAGGCCTGCGTTCGAATCCTAACCCTCGGAGCTGTAATAAATTTGCAGTGCTCTAAGCCACTGAGAGTGGCCATTTGTCACAGCAGCAATAGGAAAAAGGAAGCAACAGCAGCAACACAAACAGTTGATTCTGACGCACAGCAGCCCTGGCTGTGGTTCTGAGGCTGTAAATCATCACGGGAGCGGAAAACCTCGTCTTGCTCCCTTGGAAAGGCTGCTGGGTTTGAACCTCTGAAGCATTAACCCACAGATTCATATTGCAGATTTGTGAAGAAAATAAATTACTGTTGCTTAAACTGCTGTATTTGGGAATGGTTTATTTCTGAGTAACTGATAAATTGAACAAGAAAATTAAGACTAAGGGTAATTAAATAATCTCTCCAAGTGACCCAACCAACTTTAATGACATGCTCCAAGTGACCGAGCCAACTTTAATGACATGACCCTTTTCCACTGTAAACTTCTCAAATCCTTTCATGCCAAAACATCAACAGGCATTATCTACATTACTGTCCTTGGATATCACTTGTTTTTCTCACCACCCCCTGAACCCACTTCCCCAAGGACTGCAACTGCTGCCCTGGGCTAACACCGAGGGCACATTCTCAGCAGATGACTCAGCTGCCGCCCCTTCTCTTTCTTTGCCCAAGAAAGGTTCTTCAGGTCAGAGTCTTTTGAATTTAATATGTCATTTCTTAAAAATTATGCATGTTTTAAAAAGCTTTTTTATTGTGAGTTGGGTGAAAGTTTCCAGAGAAAATAGTTTCTCCATTCAATAATTCATACACACTTTGTTTGGGCATGCTGTTTATAAGATGCAACAAATGTAACAACACTATTTCCATTCTTCCTTTTCCCCATCCCTTCCTGTCTTTGGAACTTTGTCCCCAGGCAAATGCTGCTCTTCGACATCTCAGAGTTATTTGTTCTACGGATTGCATACCTCCCTGATGTCATTGTTCACTTTATAGGCCAGTCTCATTTGTCTAAAAGTTGAGCCAGGGAAGGGGTTAAATGTTCACACAGTGACTAAGGGCCAAAATATCAGGGGGTCCACTAGTCGCTAGCAGACCAGTAAGCCATGTATTTTCTTTTTCTTTTTTTAAATCAATGCACCATTCGATTTTTTTTATTTTTGCTTCCATATCTTTGACTGTAGATTGGGATTTTAAGATTAAGGTGTGCCTAACCCAAGCCATAGTATTTTCAATTTCCTCAAATGCATATGAGAGTTAGTCAATGAATAAAGAAAATTAAAGGAGAGTTGATGTCTTCAATGTACCATAGATCTGGCAGTTACATAATCAGTTGTCAATTTGAAACTTAAGAGTGAAGGGATGGAGTTTAGCCTGTCAATCAGGTCGCAGCTTGATGACCTCATTTGGAGGCACTAAGGAGATAAATAGCTCACTGGAGGAGGGCCACACTCTCACTCCCTTTGAGGCATTACTGACAATGAGCCTGATGGAGCTACACTGATGCAACCAGAGCTCTGGAGCTGGAGAAGCCACATGGAGATCCCTTCCAGCACTGAGATGCTAACACCGACACTGGATCCACAAGACCTTCCACCCACTGGCCCGTGATCTTCCTGCACTGGGCATCATTGCATGTGCCTCGTGAGTCTGAAGAGGACTTTATAGATTGGTTTCGGACATATGGGCTAATACTGGACTTATGGACTTGATCTGGACTGGGCTAGGATGTTTTCTCAATATTCAACTGCTCTTATATATAAAGCTCTTTCTTATATACATATGAGTGTCTATGAATTTGTTTCTCTAGTCAGCCCAAATTAACAAAAAAGATATCCAGAAGAATGACCAAATCTGTGTTGGAAGTGCAGCCAGAGTGCTTCTTAGAAACAAGTTTGGTGAGACTGCGTCTCACATGCTTTGAATATGTTGTCAGTAGGTAGGGACTAGTTCTTGGAAAATGGCACCATGAACTCACTGCCATCAAGTCAACACATAGGGACTCCATAGACTGTTCCCAGGGCTATAAATCTTTATGGGTATAAATAGCCTAATCTTTCTCCTGAGAAATAGCTGGTGGTTTTGTACTGTTGATCTTGAAGTTCGTAGTCCAACACTTATCTGACAGCAAACCAGAACTCCCTTGGTAAAGTAGCGGGTCAGCAAAAAAGGGAAAGTTCCTCAATGATATGGATTGACACAGTGGCTGCACAACAAATTCAAACATACAAATGATCGTGAGGATGCTACAGGATAAGGCAGATTTCCCTTGCTCATTCTGAGGGATGGACTGACTTGACAGTGCCTAACAACACCACAACATTGCAATGATGGAAAATCTAACTCAAATTTACTGAATTAACAAAATAAATATGAATCATGTATCTGAAGGTGCAGGGACAGCTCTAGTTTCAGGTACAACTTGATCCAGGGGCATGTGCAATATTATTAAGAATTTTATTAATAAGAATTTAGGTTAGAATGATCAACTTTACTACAAATTCCCATTCTCTAGTACATGGAATACATCTGACTGTGAAAATCTTGCTTCCTGACCTGGATTTAGTCCTAGAGAACCTCTATGGGACATTATATCCTCATCATGCCCCACTGGGCATTATATCCTCATTCTTCCACATTTCTTATCACACTTACAAATCTTTATGAACATAATGTTTTCCTTGAAAAATGTGTAGTAACTCGTTTTGGAGCAAAACTTAATTAAATGGAAAACAAAGCCTAAAGCTAAAAAATAAAGATAATAGTAACTGGTAACAATTATGAATTGAGGCTTTATTTTATAAAGCTACTGTCATCTAATCACTTCCAACTCTATAGGACAGAGTAGAACCTTCTTTCTTTTCTTTTCTTTTTTAAGAAAGTGCATTAGCTTTAGGATCAGTCAAAGCTGAGTTTTCATCCAAGATCTGACCCTTCAAATCCAAGGGCAGATCATTTAAATTCCTAAGGGAACTGAAAGTCCCCATTGCATAGAGTTGTTGTGAAAATTTGTATAAGATCAGGTATGGAAAGGTACACTGAACATAGTTTTTTTAAGATGTTAGATTTCTTCTTGTGGCAAATCTGTGGTTCATGCCTGTCACCAGAGAAGCCCTGAACTTAACTGCCTCAGCTTGAGCACCCGACTCCTTATTGCCTCACAAAGTGCTGTACAATCTTGAAACAGGTAAGACCTCAGCTGTTGTCTAGTCCACACTCATGACTTGAATTCCCTTCAGAACATTCTTCTGCGTACATGCTTCTAAAAAGAAAGAGCTCACTGCTTCTTCGCAGACTCCACTCTCAGTTTGTCATACTGCGGTGGCTTGTGTGTTGCAGTTGTTCTGGAAGCCATGTCACCATAGGCTTCAGTGGCGCTTCTCGACTATGGCAGAATGGAAAGAAAGGTCTGGCAAGCTACTTCCAAATATTAACCAACGAGGATTTCTAACAAGATGCAGGACTAGGGAGACACACGACACAGTCTTTCCACAACAAAGACACCAGATGAAACATACAGATGAGAGGCCTGAAACCCTGACTTGGCAAGTGTGTGGTAAAGACGTGGTTGCGTCCTGACTAGGAGAAGAAGCTGAACAAAAGTGGCCAGAGAGGAAATAGGTGAATTGTGGGATGGCCCTCGGTTACATGGTCATAATTATCTCCTCTTGCTCAGGAAGAACATAGGGCTGATGCGGAGAAAGGTGGGAATCCTGTCTCACTTTCCACACCAGGGTGTCAAACTGGTGGCCCATGGGCCGCATACAGCCCCCCAAGGGAATTTTTTGTGGCCCGCGATGCTCTGAAAGAAAATGAAAATAGAAAAAATTGTTATGAAGAAAGTAGCGCTTAGGGGAGATCGAGGCAATACCGTCCACACAATCCCCTCGTTACATTTCATTTCAGAGCATCATGGGCCACAAAAAATTACCTCAGATAATTACCACGGGCTGCCAGTTTGCCTCCCCTGGTCCACACCATCCGCATGATCAGAGGAGTAGCCTCTAACCTCACCAGTGGACAGATACACACCCTCTATGTAGCTCCTGCTCTGTCTTAAACTGCTTCCTATGAACGGCTCCTTCCTGAGTTCCAAGTCATCAAACCAGCAGAAAGTGCGGTACCACACAAGTCCCCAGACACTCTGCTAGGCAAGAACTGCCTCCTTAACTTTCGCCCTGCCCCCCACTGCCACGGGGGCCTGAAAGAGCTCCTTTCCAGATGCAAGCATCTTGACGCCTCAGCCACCACCTGAGAGTTTGCTGCCTCTCATGAGCTCCGAGATCGGTGTGAACACATCCTTGGTAACCTAGCCTCCACGGTTTTGTGTCCGGGGATCGTGCCCTGGCCCACTTTTCTTCTTCCCTTATTCTCTTGTCTTTCCCTTTACTTGTTTTTTATCTTTCTCTTCTCTCCTTTCCCTCTGTTTTTCTTGTCTTTTCCCTTCATTTCTTCTTTATGCCTTTTTCTTTGATCTTAGATGTCCTTGAATATTCTCTTTTAACTTTTTCAGTTTACCCATATCTTGTTTTGCATATTACATCTTCCTTTTCTTTTGTTCAACCCCCTTTTAAACTGTTATTTCTTTGTACCTATTAAGTTATTTTTTCTTGTTGTTGTTTCCTTGCTTTCTCCTGCTTTTTTATTTTTTTTCCTCTTCCTTTTATTTTCAAACTATTATCTTTTTGGCTGTTGCTTCTTTTTCTCTTATTTTGGGTGGTTTGGTTTTGTCTTTTCTTACCCCCCTGACTGGAGACAGCGATCATGTCCACAATTACAAATAAAACATTACCACAATGTCTCAGAGACAACAGGTAATTTCAGTTCACACAAAGCAATCAGACAAAGTAGCTCCAAAAAGTGACAATGTGCAGGCCTAGAAGATCCTTCTCAGGGACAACAGGCTCGGGGCATGCTGGTTAAGAAATTCAAATGAACAGCATTTACATCAAGAAAGCTGCAGGTGAAATCAAGCAAACCACGGGGGGCGGGGGGGGGTGGAATTAGAGGAATTCAGAGAAACACTACAAGAACAAACTGACAAAATAAATGAAAAATTAGAAACCGTACAAAACAACAAATAGAAATACCGAAGACTAATACTAAATTTTAGAAAGAGCTAATCCATTGAGAGGGCAAGCGAGTGCAAGCCCCACAGGTTGGAACGCAAGGAGATGGCATATGGAAGATAAATATGGAAGCCGACCGCGATGGTGGCTGCCCAGTGTGACTCACGTAATCAATGGCACTCAACTGGACATGTAGAAAATATTGAAACATCCAATATTTTGTTATTTATATGTTTGCCACAATATTTTAATGGTAGCAATAAAAGAATGGGTCCGTTTATATGATAAAACATTATACTGCTTATCTACTAGTGCCTAACCAATTTCTCTAAAACTTAGTAGCTTAAAATATAAAAGTTCAGTAGTAGTTTACCTGAGTGGTTCCGGCTCAAGAGATCTCAAGAGGTTGGAGGCCAGGTTACAGTCACCTGAGCGCGTGACTGGGGCTGTTGGAGCCTACACCAAGAAGTCTCATCCGCACAGCTGTTTGCTGGCCCCCTCTGCTCCTCAACATTTGGACCTCTACATAGTACGAATTGAGTTTGTAGCTGACCAGACAGCCAGTTTCCACAAAACTAAGTGATTCAAGAGAGAAATGGGGCCTTTTATGACTTAGCAGTAAATCATTTCTGCCATATTGCATTAGTTCTCAGTATCAGAGGAACTGCACAGGGGGGTGAATGCAAAAATGGAAGGTTCATCTGAGGACCATCTTGGAGGCTGGCTACTACAAATGCGAAGCAATCGTATAAAGTGTCCTTTATAAAAGCCATTCAAAAATCTAATCAAATCCTTTAGGTCTAACTATCGCTTTACAGTTAATGGAGGGAGAACAAACAAATTAAGCATCACCACAGGAGACAATCCACTAATTATAGATGTGGGTATTCAAAAGAACAAGACCCAGTTTCTTCAACCAAGATGGGGAAACAGTTACAGAAACGGTCTATAGACGCTAGAAACATAACAACACAAGGTAGCATGTTTCCACGTATGTCAAGATTCAAACTAGCTATTGTAAAGAGTAACAAACAAATTGTAAAAATATTTTTTAGTTTTTGTTGGGTTTGAGTTCTAGTTTGAGAGAGAGAGAGTGTGTGTGTGTGTGTGTGTGTGTGTGTGTTTACAATTGGGACTATTCAAGGACTGGGTATTACATGATACGGGGAAATTCTTAATAAGCATGTTCAAATGGCACTGTGTATGTGGGGGGTGTTCATATCATCATTATATGCTGAGTATTTGCCATTGAAATGCTATCATATCTGGTATTTGCTTTAAACTATCTAACAAAAAGTCAGGAGAATAGCAGAAACAGAGTTGTCAGAAAGTTGAAATTTGTAGTAGTTTACATGATCGGTCTCTCCAGTTGTGAACACTTGAAAAAAATCTCCATCGCTTCAAGTCACTAAAAGCTTGAGTTTAGTTATCGCAAACTCACTGCCATCCAGTCAATGCTGACTCGTAGTGACCCACTGTAGGTTCCCAAGACCGAAAGTATTCACAGGAGTAAGAACCCCAGCTTGTCTCCCGAGTTGCTGCTGGTGGTTTTGAAATGTCAGCCCTGAGGGTCAAAGACAAACATGTAATCATTACATCATCAGTGCTCCTTGAGCAACTACAAATGAAACAGGACTGCAACTGAATAGATTCTGACTCATTGTGGCCCTGTGTGGGGTTTTTGAGGCTGCAGGTCTGTACAGGAACAAATTGCTTCAACTGTCCCCTGGAAGCTGCTGGTGAGTTTGGACCACTGACCTTGTGGTTAGCAGTCTAGCACTTAACCAATGGCGTCACTAGGGCTCGTTATGGGAGCTCTTATTACCTAATGACACAATACCCAAAGAGTCATTGCAGAGTATTTATTTGGGTTAGGGAGAAGAGTGGATCTAAAATTGGGATTAGAGTTATACACTCTGTAGCCGGAGATAATAGACTAGAATGCAAAGGAATGGTGTGGGGAGGAATAACTTTTATTTGGGATGAATTGCCAGAGTCTGCACTTCATGGGGATATGTTCTTTTCTAGGGAAGTGGAAATAAGACAACAGAGGAAGCAAAAATCCTAAACGGGCCGATGGCCACTATGATTATCTACAGTTGCATCCTGCCACAATTTCCTCTGTATTCAACTTCCCTCATGTTTTTGCTCTTTGAGTAAATTTCTGATCTTTGCAACTCAGTTTTTCCAAACCTTTTGTCATGAAATGAAGTTTCTCAACATGGCTCTTCTATCCATCATGCCTTCTGTGAAGTACTGTAAAATCTAGTCTCTATGCCTGGGGTATTAATCCAATTTTGGAGGAAACTCTCTGTTATGCTATTTAGCAGGTTGAAGGTAAAATATTTTCTGAGTCTCCACCTTACTAGACAGGAGCCTTGGTGGAGCTTTCTGATTGAGCTGCAAACAGCAACATCAGCAGTTCAAAACCCCTACAGGGTCACTATGAGTCAAAGTCAATTCAATGGCCATGACTTTGGGATGACATTGCTAGAGTTGGTTGGGTTCTCCTCCTATGTGTAGCTGGAGGAGGGGAAATATTGGCCTCTATTCTGCTTTCTCACCTTTATTAAACCTTTGATCCGTTTAAAATGTTAGATGATGATTGTTTTCAAGTGTTCTGGAGCAGACAAGGGAAGGGAAGGAATAAAGGCTGAGGTTAGTCTGCCTTTCAATCTCTATTTCTCAGAGAAATAGTATGGCAACAAACGTAGTTTTGAAGTGTGTGATGCACATTGAAAACATGGGGGGAAAACCACATTGGGTAAATCAAGTGATAATTATCATAAGGGTGAGTCAGCAGTCACAAAATAATAAGAAAGTCTTTAATTTATTATAACCATTTTTACCCAGTCAATTAAGAAGTAGTAGTATTTTACTTAATTGGGTTTGGAAAAGTATATATAATGTTTATATCTTCTCAGGCCACTCCTGGATTAGCAGCCACTTCAAAACCAATCATGCAGAGGAGAAAGGCACTGTCTAGGGGAGTGGAAAGCCCCAGAACTGCGTCATAGCAGAACTTATCCTACCTTGTTTAAACTCAGAATAGAATGAAGTTTCCTAGCTACTCATGCCTCAGAAAGAGGATCGATCTTATTAGTCAGCTTCAGATATGATTTGTTACTGAAGTGGTCAGTAAGGAAGAGGAACATTGGCAAAAATTGGTTTCCAGAACGGCAAGAAAGTTAATTACATGACAAAATGGTCAGCAACAAATAAGAACACTTTGCTGTGTGTAAATGCTTTGTTTGGGGAATTTGCTTTCATTTCTTTCAATTCCTCCTACACACAGAGGTCTCCGTGTTTCCAAACAAAGCAGTGAAAAGCTGGGCCTGTATAAAAAGACAAAACAAATTAGTTGTGAATTTTTTAATTCTGTCCAAGTGATCCCTTGAGGTTATGTGGAGCCAGGAAATCTGGTTTAATTAAACCATGGTGTTCAATAAGGAACTTTAAAAACAAAAAACACTCCCACAGTCCATTGAATCCATTCCACCGCGTAGGCACCCTACAGAGCAGGGAATACGGCTCCATAGTGCTTCCAAGAGTGTAACTCGTGAAGGAGCTGATGGCCTCATTTTCCTCCCACAGAGCGGCAGGTGAATTCTAACCACTGACCTTGGTCAGCAGTTCCTTTATAAGAAGTGGTTCAGTAAAAACCACATTTTTCTTACAAAGAGGCCCTGTTTCTTAACTCGATACTGAGTTAGATTATGTTGCCCATCCTAGACCAATGCTTTTAGCTATGTCCTCTCTGGATGAAGGGTGGAGATATTCAATGACACAAGTTTTTAAACTACTATCGAATTCCTCATCACTTCAAGAGTGGTCCTTAGCCTAGTAGATCCCATAGTACCTGGGTGCCTAGTAGAAATGCCGAATTCCAGGTGCCACACTAGACCTACTGAAGCAAACTGCATTTTAGCTGGTGACTCGGGTGATTTGCAAGCAGAATAAATTTTGGAAATATTGCTCAAGAATTGATTCAGAGTCTATCTTCACTTTTTACTTCAAAATGTACCTATTTGTTATGACATCAGTTCTTAATACACAGCTCATAAACACACGGGTTTATTCCACAAATTACAGGTTAAGACAAAAAAGGTAAAAGATACTTGAAAAAGAATTAAGTATGAAGGGACTTCCAAAGGAAATTGAACATGAACCCAAGGTGGCTAGTTGGTTACTGCTGTTCAGCTGCCAGTCATAAGGTCAGTGTTCAAACCCACCAGTCACACGGCAGCCTTGAAGAGATTTAAACGTTTGGAACACAAAAGAGGTAGTTCTTCACTGTCCTACAGGGTCACTATGAGTTAGAATTGATTAGATGGCATCCAGAATGCAGGACAGATACAACCCCTAGGAACAGTAATGGGGTTAGTGATACCATGGGGGTAAGGGAATGGTGGGCAGAAAAGTGGGAGAAATGGGGAACCAATTGCAAGGATTAACATAAAACACTCCTACCCTCCTGAGGGGGATGAACAATAGAAACATGGTTGAAGGTTGACAGGAGAAAGTGTAAGGTATGAAAACAGTAATAATTCGGCATTTATCAAGGGTTCACAAGCACGGGGATGGGGAGGAGGGAAAAAAGAGGAGCTGATATCAAGGGCTCAAGTAAAAAGAAAATGTTTTGAAAATGATGATGGCAACAAATGTACAAATGTGCTTGATGTAATTGATGTATGTGTGCATTGTGATAAGAGCCGTAACAGTACCAAGCAAAATGATTTATTTTTTGAAAAGAGAGAGAGAGCTGAATTGTATTAGACCTGTGAAGAACCTAGAAGAAATGCTAATGCTTTTAGATGAGAGATCTAGCTAAGATTTTATAAGTCAGATTGTTAAAGAACAGGGATGAAACAAATATAGGAGTGAGAGAAATGCGAAGTTAAATCAGAGTGTCGCTTCAAAATCATAGAAACCTTTGTTAAACAAAAATAACAAACTGTAAAGTTTCCTGACATATCCTCCATCTTGGATTATATTCTTCTGACAATGATGCTTCCAGCTCTTCAGTCCTTCTTCCACAGAATTCTGTGGGCTTTGATTTTCCCACATTCACACCACAGCTGTGGCATCCTCGAGCCACTCAGATCCTAAACGTTTTTGGAGGTTTGGGAACAAAAAGAAGTCTGAGGGGTAGATGGGGTGAGGCTCCCAAAGGAATTATCATAGGACAGCCGTTGCTGCTCTTGAAGAATGAGCAAGGGCATTGTCAGGGCGGAAGTGCAGCTTTCCGCACAACGTTCCTGCCCTTTGTCTCGCCAATGTAGTTTTCACCCTTCTTCAGATTTCTTCGTGATATGCCCTATGATTGCCACGTGTCCTTTGAGAAACTCTCAAGATGGTCCCTTATTTTCCTAAAACACAGTCTCTGAACTTTCTGAGCTCTCTGACTTGAATCTTTAAAACACAAACAAAAACAGTTTTATTGGGACAGAATTCACATATCATACAATTCAATAGTCCACTGATATTCTGACTTGAATTTAACTGTCATCCTCTGGGAAACCACTGATTTGCTTTCTGGATCATATTTGCAGTTCTTTCCTGCTTTCCATTTGTTCCATGAAATCTTGCTTAAAAGACTGAGGGAAAGCACCAATTTGAGTGAATTAATCTCCATGTACAGCTTTTGGCATGCATCGAGCCAAAAACTTGCTGAGGTCAAAATGTTTTCTTAAAATTGGAAGTATTACCTAGTTAGAAGTCCCAACTTCCGTAGATATTGCATCAGAAGCAGTTCTGCGGCGCTCTATCACCAGTGTCTGAACTTCAGCTGAAGTGTCTTTAGTTGTCAGCCTGTTGGTGTTCCTTATCTTGGCTGATTTTTGAGGGCGTCCTACGCCTTCATTAAAACGCTCAATCCATGCAAAAATGTCACTGGTCATCACACATTTTGGTGCCTCAAATATAGGCTTGCTTCTGGTTATATTTGACCTGGTGATTCTAAAAATGACATCAGTTCCCCCCCCCTCACCCCGCCCCATCAGCGCTAGTTTTGGAGATACAGAACATGTTTCATCTATCACTCATCACTCTGCTTGCCCATAAAAAATCAGGATATATTAGTATCGTGTTAGCTAGCCTGAGAAGCGGAAGAGCACTCTGGCTTTTTGTAGTATGTGTTGCACTAAATATTTAGGTCAAGTTGCACTTCACATGGTGTCCTTTGATCCAAAGATAGATTTGAACATTGCAACTTTCATGACATTGTACTTTCCCCCAAGTATCATTGCATCTTTATTAGTTGAATAGCAGGCAGTTCCAACTTGTTATCTTAAAAAGGGGCCAGAAATAAGACTTGAACTAATTGCCATTGAATTGATTCTGACTCGTAGCATGGAACAATGTAGATATATCTAAGAAAGGTTATATTTGTTACAGCTGTGGTCAATTTGATGCTACGCATGCGGGACAAGAGTCTAAAGGGAAATAATACAGAACTAGTCCAGGGCATTCTGTGTACATGCTCCGGACTAACCAAGTTTATAAGGTAGAACTGGGGTCATGATAGTGGCAGGGGGTTGGGGGCATAGCAAGCACTCAAAAAGTAGAGGAATGTTATATGTTTCATCGATTCTATACTGCACCCTAGCTGACTCATCCCTTCCTTGAATTCAGCTCTTTTTATGCTTCTTAAATCTTTAAGCTTTTCAGTAAGTAAATAGGCTGCTACTAGTACAATTGATACCTTTAAAAAAAAGCATTTTCCTACTCTACATCAAGTGAAAATGGTTTAAATACATTACTATAAAAATTCTAAGTTTACTTTTAAAAAGTTTACACAATCTATAAACTCCACTTTATTCTTCTAAAATAATCTCTGACTATTCTTCTGCTTCTTTATTCTGATATAATATATGTAATTCTTTTATTTTTATTTTTAAAAAATCATTGGGGATTCATACAGCTCTTATTCCATGCATCAACTGTATCAATTGCATATTTGTACATATGTTGCCATCATCACTTTATAAATATTTACTTTCTATTTGAGCTCTTGGTGTCAGCTCTTCTTTTGCCCCTCCCTCCCCTATCCCACCCTTTGCTCCCCTTCATAAATTATAAGTTATTATTGTTTTCCTATCTTACACCAACTGCTGTCTTCTTTCACCTACATTTCTGTTGCTCATCCTCCTGGGTGGGGGGTGGTGTTATTATGCTGATCTGTTATGTTCCCTTCTTGGTTAGGTGTCAATCATTGCAATCAGTACCCCTTCCCAGTATTGTCCTCTGTGACAGTATGTTCAAGCAAGGGGACATCATGTCTCAAGCTGTGGGCTTTTCAGTTCTCTCTGTGCCTTAGCAGCTCCCTGCAGGACCATCATCCTCAGGGCTTTGTGTGACAGCTATGTGATCTAGTCCCTTGCTTTCTAGTTTTCCTTCTTGATCTGTTTCTGTATGAGCATGTCAGGCCAGTCCCTCTCCCCAACCTGTAGATTTAGTGTTGTCCTCTGTAGCACAGACTTCTAGGGGTTGGGGGTCAGTTTGGCTCTGATTGGGGTCGGCCCTGTAGACCTCTCTGTTCATGAGTTGCCCCATGTGATTAAGTTACCCTCAAGGTTTGGTGCACTGTAGTGGGGTCTGCACTCACACTCCCATTTCTGTGGAGACATAAACAATATCCTCCCCTCAGTGCCATCGTCTCCCTCTTTTCTTTTATTTTTTCCCTCTATTTCTCTCCATTCCCTTCTTTTCCCCTTCTTTGTGTTGGAATGACATGTATGTACATCCTTGGGTTTGGTCTGTCCCCTGCCCACTTGCCTGTACCTCAGCCCATAAAATGTGAAATAAGTGGCTTTTCTTCTATACCTATTGTGCTGATTATACTTACCTCAGTGGCTTCATGTTGTACTTGTCCTTTCATGATTGGGTAACTTCGCTTAGCATACTTTCCTCCAACTCTGTCCATGAGATGATGTGCTTCGAGTAGTCATCACTACTTTTTAGTGATGAATAGTACTCTATTGTGTATTTGTGCCAGTGGTCTATCAATTCTGTTGATCTTTTCAAAGAACCAGCAGTTTTTTGCTGCATTGATTTTTTGCACTTTTCTCTTGTCTTCCCACTTGATTAAATCTGCCCTGGTTTTTATTATTTCTTTTCTTTGGCTATTGGAGGGGTTGTTCTTTGGACTCTGTTCTAGTTGCTGGAGGTTTTGTGATAGTATATCAGACATAAGTCTCTCTTCCTTTTTCATATATGCATTAATCGCTACCAAAATTCCTCTGATAACTGCTTTTGCTGTATCCATAGGATTTGGTACATTGTATTCTCATTCTCATTCGTTTCTAGAAACTTCCTAATATCCTCTCTAATTTGGGCTAGTGCCCATTCATCTAGCAGAAGATCATTATTTATCCTCCAGTTATTTGCCCTTGATTTTCTGATCATCCTTTAGTTGATCTCCTGCTTTATGGTGTGGTGATATATGCCCAATACTAGTCCATAAATTCCTCTTTAGACTCACACAGCCATGCAATAAAGTCGAATGCAGGAAGATCACAGGCCAGTGGGTAGAAAGTCTTGTGGATCCAAATGTGATCAAAGCAACTCAGCACTGGCAGGGGTCTCCATATGTCTCCTACAGCACCCAGAGATCTGGCTCTATCAGCCTTTCTCCTCTGGCTTGTCAACAGCAATGTCTTGCAGGGAGTGTACTTGTGTTCCACCTTCGGCATGCTATTTATCTCCTTAGCGATTCCAAAAGAGGTAGTCAAGCTGCCACCTGATCGACAGGCTAAACTCCACTCCTTCCCTCTTAAATCTCAAATTGATAACAGATTATGTAACTAGCACGATTGTTGATTCTATGACTAGTTTTCTCATATTGTGAATAGTTTGATGAATTTCATGGGTCTATTGTTAGGCACGTATATAGTTATTATGCTTACTGGTACATCGTCTACTGATCCTTTGAGCATGATAGAGTGTCCATTCTTGTCTCTTGTATGGTTTGTACCTTTAGGTCAATTTGGTCGGAGATTAGGATTGCAACCCCTGCTTTTTTTAAGTTGCTGTTTCCCTGGTATATTTTCTGCCAACCTTTTATTCTCATTGTCTACAAGTTTAAAAATGTGTCTCTTTCAGGCAACAGTGACTCACTGGCTGGAGGTGATGCAGGGTCTTAGAGGGTGCGCTAGGGCGGGCAACTGGTAGGTATGCCACTGGATGAATTTTGTCAGGCTTGCAGCATGGGCACAGGTCTGATCTACACTGTCTGGCCACAATTTGCAGTCTTTCATAGACTCTCTGTGGAGTTCACAATGGGTAGAGCCAGTTTTTGGCTTGGGCTGTGGATTTCAGCCCCCTGGATTTTCCTGTTTTGTTATTTAAAAATCCTAGCCTCTGCTCAGGGGATTAGAGTCCTGCCTGTCTTGTTATGCTAATATTATGCTAATATACCAAGACCTGGAAGGTGGCAGTTTACTTTGAATGTTGCAAAAATAAACACAGCTGGAAGTGTAAGCATTCCCCCTACCCCTACCTACTTCACTTCGCCACTCCGGCTATAAGCTTTTTTTTAAAGTTTTTCTTTTTATAATGGGCTTGTGGGGTGCCCTCATATCAGAGTTGCTCTGTGCTGTCCACCAGGGAAGAGGGACAAGACCAGATTAGCCAAGTGGTTTGGGGACCTAACTGGATCTTAATTCTCTTCTGGCTGCACTCTTCTGTCACTCACAGTTCTCCAACATAGCTATGTCACAGGTAATTATCCCAGGGAGTCCTTAATTACTATAAATCATGACTAATGATCTATCAATTGCCCACATTGGCAGGTTCAGAGCTGGGGAGAGAGGGAAAGGGGATGGCTACTGTAGTCACTCTGTTTCTGGCTGAGGAGGGAGGATGCAAAGTTTGAAAATGCAAGAGCGGGATGTATAACAGGGAGGAGAACTCAGGTGTGAGGTCTTGTGGCTAGTTCTCAGAGGTTGTCCATGAGCCTGGAATTATGCCTTTAGACTTCGGCCTGGGGAAATTACTGCATGTTGTGCGTCTCTTATCTTGGGCATAAGAAGAGTGGCAGATGTTGTCCCGATGTATCTGATGAGGGATTAGTGGATCCTGTGGGCAAATGCAGTGAACTTAGAATGTTTCAGCTAGTTCTGGAGTTACTCCATGGGCAAAAATCAAAGGGGTATTTCTGAGCCAGACTCTAGTACACTATTGGCCTCCTTACCTCTTAATTTTCTAACACCAGGGGCACTTTTTGGGTGATTCTACCTGAACACCATCTTCTATGATTCTTTTAAAAGAGGCATTACAAACGTCCCATCAGTGATTAGCAATACTTATAATAAAGAAGCTTCAACTGCTGTTATCGTATGAAAATCATGTCCAATTGAAACCTTCAATATTCCCAAGCAGTGTGTAGAGATAGATAAAGCATTTAACTCAGAGTAAAAAACCTACTTCCATGTGTCAAATCTGACTTATAGTGACCCTATAGGAGAGAGTAGAACAGTTCCCTAGGCTGTCCAAGGCTAGAAATTTTATAGAAGCAGGCAACTTCATCTTTCTATGGAAGAGTAGTTGGGAGATTCAAACTGCTTACCTTGTGTTTAGCAGCCCAATGTGTAACCTATTAGACTGTCAGAGAAAGCAGCCCCAAATAACTTTTGTCCTATAAACACCTATTGTATGCATTGTGCTTCACAAGTATATGACATTTTGAAAAGAATCTAAAGATGAGATAAATTCTCTCTGGGAGCTGGTTGGAAAGGTACACATATGAACAAAAATAAATTAATGGTCACTGTTGATTGCTTCTAATAAACATGTCTATAAAATAAGATTGTTGTTTCAAATATACTTTTAACTTTGGTTTTAAATTGATACAAATGACATCAAAACTCAAGAGTGTTGTCCAGTTTTGCTATCTTCAATTCTACTTCCTCCATTTTATCTTGAATACATGTCCAGTAAATAGGTATATACCCACAGTAGCCCTTGTCAGTGTCCCCAGGAGTCTTCATGTTACCAAATCCAAGAGTCAAACCTCTGCCACAGCTTACTTGATAACTCAGCACATTCGGCATAGTTTATCTCCCTTCTGACTCTGGGGCAACGAATTCACCTTGTTTTCCTCTTACTTCACAGGTACCTCCTCTCCTACACCTCCCATATGGTTCCTCTCCTGGATTCAAAATATTATATGGTCCCTGGGCTCTGCCTTGGGATTTATTTTCTCTATTTATAGCAGCTCCCTAGGTAATTTTAGTCTGCCATGTGGTTCTAAGCCTTCTTTATTATTGTAAGTGTATTTCTTTAGCAGATCTTCACAACCTTCACATAATACTCAATGTCCAACACTTCCCATCACCACTAGTGCTCCCACTACTTCAAATCATCGTTAGCTTTTGCCTTGGTCCTGCAATAACAGTCTTATAACTGGTCTCTCTGCATCTATTCTTTGTCCTTACAGTTCACTTTCCACACAGCTGCCAGAGGCATCTTGCCATTATCTCAGCTCAATAGTGCCACCCCTCTGTTCCAAAATCCTCAAATAGCTGCCCCATTTTATTCCCAGCAAAGAATCCATATGGACCCAAAGACCCCACAAGGCCATATGCATCTTGCACTTTCTCCTGTCCCTGCCTTTAATGCTCTGAACATCTCTCCCATTCCTTTTAACCCACCCTAATTGTGACCCTACCTCACCGACTTCCTGATGTTCCTCAACAAAACTAGGTATGTTCCTGCTTTAAGGCTTTTGTTTACTGTCAGTCTCCCCTCACTTCAATGTGAGCTTGGTGAGGACAGGGAGCTTGATGTTTGTTCACAGGCCTGTGTCCACTCCCAGAGCGGGGCTGATAGAGTGTACATCTCCAATACGCTTTGGAAGGGACTAACAGATTATGTAAGCATATTCAAGGGAACATTGTTAATAATTTATCATTAGGAATATTTCGTTATAATTATTTAAAAGACAAATACATACAGACTTTCTAACTGGAGCAAGTAAGAATTTGAAAGGTAGGTGATTAACTAAGTTATCTATGTTGTTATAACAGAAATGCCACAGTTGGGTGATTTTAACAAACATGAATTTTTCTTCTTACAGTTTAAGGGACTAAAAGTCTGAATTCAAGGTGCAGGCTCTACAGGAAGACTTTCTCTCTTGGTCAACTCAGAGGCTTTCTCTCTTTGAGCTTCTGATCCGAGGTGATTTTCCTGTGCTGGCCATTTCTCCTCCTTTATCTCTTCTTCTACTCCTTTGTTTAATCTCTTTTATATTTCAAAAGAGACTGACTCAAGACACTCCCTGCATCATTAATAAAGCAAAGACGAAACAATCATAAATGGGCTTACAACCACAAGTCTGGAGATTAGGATTTGCAACACAGATTTTGGAAGGGATATCATTTAATCTCTAACAATGATTAATTCATAGCCTGTGAAGTATGTGAGTCAAAGAATTAATTGGTTTTAACATTTTCATTTCCTATCTCTTAGGAACAGAAATTAAGTTTATAGAAGATAGCAGAGAAGCAAAAAAAAAGATGTTTTGTAAAATATTCAAAAGTGAAGAACTTGTTCATGTAAATGAGAACACTTACCACCAAATTTCTCACATTAATTAAGCAGTTGACAAATATATTTGAATACTACGAGTAGCTACCTTTTTAAAAAAATTTTTTTCGAGTAGCTACCTTTAACACTCTGTTTCATGCTTCTTTTTTCACATATGTACACAGGGATAGGAGACCTTTTCCAAGCACAGCGATTAAGATCAGGGCTGCACATTGTTCAAGCACGCCTACCAACAAAATTCCTCCCATCACCCAACTATGATTTGCTCTTTATTACAGAATCCTAGAATCTTGGTTTGCCTTTACACAATGTATCTCCTTATAAATCTCTATACAGATCATGTGTCATTTAATATTCACGATACGTTCTTTGAAATCAACTGTGATTTTTATGTAGTGCAAACATGCCTAAATCCCAAGCAATAGTTTTCACTGATGTCACACCTATCTTTTTACTCAATAACCTTTTGTTTCACTTCCCAATCAATACTTCTTTGTTCTTGCTGCATTGGGAGACCTTAATGTACTTCACAGCAATATTTTCAGAAGAAAATTAACCAGGGCTTTGAATGTGTTCAAAACAATTCAGTCTTGTCCAACAGAAAACAAGGGTAGTGTGCACACTGCATAGAAACAAATTCTCTTACATATTAGATTTTAGCCCAAGTAGGAAACAGGCAGCAAAGGATGACACCACTCAATCCACAACAACAGGTTTGGACATGGTTTGAGTGACCCACAAGACAAAGTCCAGAAATTTGAGTCTCACAAAATGTGCTTGTCACTGGTGTAGAGCAAAGGAAAAAGAAGCTACCAGACCCAGGGAGAAAGAGAATGGTGGAGTGTGCGCTTTCTCTAGTGCCAGTCCAAGATGACATTAAAGGAAAGTCTGTGGAAAAGATTTCTCCCAAGTTCTCTCTCCCAAATATATGCCAAACATAGCTGCTTGCTACACATGGCGAATGACTATACACTTGGAGGTCAACAGAAGTAGGTCAGAGGTTATTCTCCCTAAGGATTGTCAGCCATCCAGAGCAAGCAGACACCATTGCTTATCCCACAATAAGTAGGGCCCACTCCCTACTGATAAGGATAGTAGATTGTTTCCCTGAAGGAGAGCCCAGGGAGGTCAAGCCCACTCAAGGGTGACCAAGGTTAGGCCACCATCATGAATCTAGGGCCGCCCTTCTTGTCACATGTATACCCCTTCCTATCACGTGCACACACTCATGCCCATTGTACATCCACTTCCAATGATGTGTATGCCTATTGTACAGCCCCTTCCTGTGACATGTGTGCTTACCTGTACTCATGTCCCCAAAGACATATAAGCCTTGGTTAGCAATAAAAGTCTCTCTCCAGCTCTCAATAAAAGTCTCTCTCCACATGGACCACCAAGCATGCTGAAGTGAGCATGCTACTATGAAATGTGTCTGATTTCTTTATTTTACTCTCATTCTCTATGGCTTTATTATAATATTTATGTATCTCAACCATACAATTGCTCCTATCAAGCCTGCGATTAGTTATGGGGGTCTGGCCTTCCCCCACAAAAGTCAGTGGCATAACAAATACCTTTATTGCATTCCCCTCCCTTCTACTTTCCCACCAGGATTCCCCCATTGACTGACCTCAAATAAAAGCAATACACCCCGAATTTCCTTGATGGAAACCCTAGCTAGTCAGTCTCCTGGAGCAGACAGCAGGTTGAGAAGAGAATGGATGAAAGTTATCCAGCACAGGCATTGGAGGCAGGAACTGGGTTTTCTACTGCTCTTTTTATCACCCAGAGCCCCTTTCACCAAATAGTTGATTGTATTTTTGTATGCACAAAATATATAATCTGCAATATCTATTTTTATTTCCAAACCATGATGCAGAGCTTGAGTTCACAGTTATGACTGATTGTAATTATCCAGTAAAGACCTCAATAAATCATGAAGAGATTATCTCAGAAAGAGAAGGAGCCAGCCTGAAAGGGCCAACTCTTCTTTAATCCTGTCAGAAGCAGGACTAAATGGAGTCACCTAAATCCACATAGAAGAAGTACCATCCTGTGTAATCCAAGGATTGTAAATAATAAAAGCGAAATCTAAAGGAGGGAATGGTATCAAAGCTTAAATTGCGAACACCTAGTTTCAGAAGGCTGTGGGTGACAGTGGAAGCCCCCAGTCCATCTGCAGGGTCCACACACGGATAAGCCTCCAGTGAACCCCCTCTGAGACTAGTCATGGGATGTGCGCAGCTTGGTTATCAGATAGAGATCATTATGAAGCCAATCGTGGCAGATGCAGTTAGGTGAAAATGTGATATCTTATCATTTGCTCTTCATTTTGACCCACTTTAAAGTTGTTTCCTTTTTTGATTTTTTAAGTGAAGAGTAAATACATGCAGGGCAAGCTTTTGATCATAAACCAGGGGTGTGAAGAGCCTTGCTATTACGGAGAGAACATTGGAAAGTGGATGACTGCAGATGCAGTTAGGTCCAAATTGAACGCCTGATCATTTGATCTCCATTTTGACCCCTTTTAAAATTGTTCTAGATAATTTTATGTTCTTTTCAGAGGTTTCTCTTTGTTTTACTTTATTATTTTTGTTGTTTTTTCATGTTTTTTCCTGTATTTAAAACCTAGGACAAGTAAATATATAGACAGTCAGTAACTGGATTGATGGTCTCTTGGGAGAATGGCAGCGCAGGTTGGGGGAAATGGGGAGCTAATAGCAATTAGTACAAGAAAGAATAAGATGTTCTAAAATTGACTGTGGTGATGATCATAAAATTCTTCTTAACATGATTGAACTACTGAATTGTATGAAATGTGAACTATATGCCAATAAAACTGTTAGAAGAAAAGAAGTGTGAAAGGGTAAGAACCCTGAGAGACCTCTGAGATCTTTTTGATCAGCTGATATGCTGACCTGAAGGTATCGACACCGTCCCTGTGGTAGTCAGCACAGGAATGGTGCTCCACATTCTCAGGGCTATAAAACAGTCCACTACTGCTGGCAACAGGCTTCCTGATAAAGGAGAGGTGACATAAGTTCCGTGGACTGGACTTTAGAGAACAGCAGCATCCACCGGCAAACAACTCCCTCATATGAACAGGGTTTAACCAGGGCCCCGCCAGTGTCTCCTTACTTGCTGTGTTACTCTTTTAGCCTTCTAATGTTATACGTGTGATTTATGTGTTGTATTTCAATGTTGGTCGGTGACAGATATAAAGGACGATCAATATGAAAAGAGAAAGGTGTCTGAGAACTTTGGAACTTAATTTTTTAAATGTCAAGCTAAGGAAATCAGACAGGGAAACTAGAAACTTGTCATATATCTTAAAGACCAATTAGCATTCTTCATGCCTTTTATTAAATGGATACCTCCTTTAACTAGCTATATTGCTTTCACTCAACAGCCTAATAATCCAGAAAGTAGTAAAACTAAATGCCTACCTTATTGATTAGCTGTCAAAAATTATAATATTTCACCTTTCTAACAGAATATGTGCTAAAAATTTATTAGAAAATTAATTTACACATTTACTTCTCTAATAAGATGAGATATGAATCCAAATAATGTGCTTCCTTTGGCCTTTCCAAATATAGGGCTGCATATAATACATACATACGTACGTACTGTACACATACATGTTTTTCATTTCTTTCTAACATCTACACATGTTCTTCATTCTCTTTCAAAGGTCTTTTCAAATGGAATCATTTTCTTATGATTGTTTAAAGATATTTTTTAAAAGAAAGAAACAGCAGAAACAAAATAAAGCTCATTTTCATCCCTGGAAACATATGATAAAAAATGAAAATAATTGTGATGTAAATCATATTTTCCTCTCAGAGGGAAAGGACTATGTTTTAATAAACTTTGGGTTCTGAATGCTGAGATGAATACATAGAACATTACAAGTATCTTATAAATATTTTACCAACTGTATGCCATATATACAAATATATAGCTACATACCTCTTTCCTCCTTTAACTCTATGCCAAGAGAATTCTTAGATGAGGGTAAATGTACTACAGAGATGACTTATGCAAAAACTCCAGAATGCTTTGGATGATGCTTGCGGTGTTTCTTACGGATTCAAATTGGTTGAAACAATAAGGAATATTGTCTGCCCACAGGGTAGAAAGTCATAAGGAGGGTAGGTTTGAGGTTAATAAATTTAGTAGCACAATGATATTTTGAGGAGCCTGATTGTCTTTCTGTTCTGTCTTCTGATCACCTCAGCTTCATTCTCAGATGGAATCTCTCATAAACAATTTCACTAGCCATGAATATGTTTTTCAGGGACCACTATCATTAATTCTGGGTTTCCAAAGCTGTAAATCTTTACAGGAGTGAATAACCTCCTCTTGCTCACCTGGAGACACTGATAGTTGTGAGCCTCCAGTGCGCAGGTCGCAGCTCAACATGCCCCAACAGCACACCAGGAATTCCTCAGACTCACTCACTCTCTGCCATAGAGTCGAAGCCAACTCAGAGTGACCCTATGACAGAGGAGAAATGCCGCTGTAAGCTTCCAGAGCCGTACTGTTCCCAGGACTATAGAGCCCATCTTTCCTTCAAGGAGATCTCAAACGTCTGACCTTTCGTATTGCAGCCCAATGCGTAGCAGGAGGGTTAAAAATCTTGTCTTCTCCCAGTGTCTTTTTAAGCTCAAGCAAAACATTCCCAAGAGTCATCTCTATCATGCACCAGGTTTCTCCTCAAGTCTCATTAGCCAGAAATGTGTCACATGCTGATCTATAAGCATGACAATAGAGATAGGAACACTAACTATGTAAAGCTTAGACGAATCAGGTCTACATCACTCATATACCTGTTTGGGGCACTGCCCTTGGGGTTCATGACTAAATGAAAGGAAAGGACACCTGAACAAAATGAGGATCTGATAAAGATGGAAAAGGGAGGAAAGGTTATTGTACAAGGGTAAGTAAAAATGTATTATTACAATATAATGGAAACTTGGATTAAACAAAAATATTCAGATATGGTGCTGTTATTTCATGATGTATTCCCCTTTAGGGTTATATACTTTTTAAGATGGTCTTTCCAGCTTTCTAACCATTCCCTGAAGAATTATGCTCTCTTTGATTTCCACCTCATCAAAAACGGTAGTTTGGTATCCTCAGGCACTCAAATCATATTCCTTTGAACCAAAGGAAGTCTGAAGGGGCAAGATGAGGGCAATAGAGTGGATCAGATAAGGTTTCCCAAGGAAATGCTGGTAGGTCACTGGCTACTCAGGAAGAATAACCAGATGCATTGTTGTGATGGGGGGAAGTTCCTAGCCTTTTTCTTACTGTGTTAGGCAAGGTTCTCTCAAGAAACAATACCAGGATACTCACAGTTATATATATGTCAGAAGAGGATAGGTTTATACAGCGAGAAGAAATATAAGAACTAATTAGTCCACGCAGCAGTACAGAGGCCTCAGTTCAACTCACTTACATGGAGCAGTTAAAATACTGGAAGTCCTTCAAATCACATGGGCTGCCAGGTCCAAGGTCAAGGAAGCAGACAGCTGAGTCTCCCCTGAAGCAAGGCAGGCAGAGTCTGCCTACAGGCAGCAAACAGTTGGATGGGTCACTAACAGTCAGCAGCTCAGGAGCTTAGCGAAGCAGGCCCAGATTGGATATCAAACACAAGCACTGCAAAGCAACAGGATCCACCAGCCTCAAGCTCAAGAGATGTGCACACCAGCTTCATGGTGAAGCCGGTCTCAAAGGAGCCTCAAGCTTTAGCGACATGTTACACGGGTTGGTTTGGCCCACAGGAAGTGCAGCGCACATGTTGAGGCAAAAACCCCCAAAAAAACTAGCTGAAGCAGCAGCACGCTGGTCATCACCAGAGTGCAAAAGAAACAAACTTACAGAGCCATGTACCTCTCTGCCCTCCAATCAAACTGTGACCTGACTAATGCCACATGTTCCTATTGGCACAATAAACCTATCACACTCATGAATGCAGTTTCCCATCTTCTTAAAAACTACTTCAGAATAAGTCACTGTGATTGGCCTACGTCCTTTGAGAAAGTCTATCAAGATCACCCTACTGGACTCAAAATTAACACTCACTGAGCAGATAACCTCTCTGCCTGAGCTTAACAGGTCCTCTCATTTACTAAATTCCTATTTGAATTTGTTGACCCTTACGCAGATTCTCTCAGAATTGATCTGTTTGTTGTGTTGTGAAGACACCCTAACATGATGATACCCTGGTAGCATAGTTTGGCTGCTAACTACAAGCAGTTCAAAACCACTAAGGGAGAAAGATGAGGCTTTCTACTCCTGTAATGAATCTCAGAAACCCAACTGTGCAATTCTAGTTTGTCAATTAATATGAGTCAAGATAGATTCAATGGCCATGAGTTTGATTTGGATTTAGAACAAGATTAAGATAGATATAAATATAGATGAATAGATATAGTTATAGTATAGATATAACTTGTCTACAGTCGTCCGATGATTTCAGAGACATTTTGAAACCTGTTTTGTTTATAACAAACCTGTGTCATGGAACGTAGTTGCAATAATTTTTTACTTACGCTAAAGCCAGTAGCACTGCTACACAAATACACAGCTTTCCTACATTTTGTATTACAAGTAGGTTAGTTACAATTACGTTACGTTTTTTAGTAATACTCCTTAGTACCCTACTAAGAGGCTATTTCTGAAATATTTAGGTGAAGAAGAATATTAAAAACTACCATGAACAGAATGCTGAAAATACCATGGATTGCTAAAGGACAAACCAATCTGTTTTGTAAGAAGTACAACCAGAGTTCTCCTTAGAGGAGGGGATAGCGACGGTCTCACATATTCTGAACGTGTTGTCAGGAGAGACCCGTCTCTGGAGAAGAACGTCATGCTGGCTAACGTGGAGGTGCAGCAAAACAAAGGCAGGCCCTCAAAGAGCCAGACTGACACCGTGGCCACAACAATTGTAGGAGCAATTGTAAGGATGGCACAGGAGAGGACAATGTTTCATTCTGCGGGCACAGGGGCCCTCTAGGTTAGAACCAACTCCATGGCCCTAGCAAACACAGTCCTCTCAAAGAAATAATAAAAGTCCCCAATAGAAGGGGTGGGTCAGGGGAATGTTGGACATAAATCAAATCCACAAAAATACCAGACCTACAGGAGTGATAGTCTAGATTTTCCTGTATAGCTGTTTAATCTTTCCTTTAGAATCCCTCAGAAAATAGCCTTTGAACATGGAATTGAAGTTCTCTCTTTAGCATACCCTTCAGCCAAGCAATAGGTTTTATTGAAAAATAAACAGTATAACCATGACTAATGTGCCCTCTCAAAATATGAGTCAAAATAGTCAATATTTATCCCCAAACAAAGGAGAGAGTCAAAGAGAGGAAGGGAAGCTAAATCGATGGAAACAAAACAGACTGCAAACAACGACAATGTCGACACATACAAAAACTGCAGTCAGTGATAGGGAACAATCTGTCTAAAAATTGTGAAAGATGAAATTAATCTGCTGTGTAAACTTTTACCTACAGCCCAATAAAATATATTTCTTTTAAACTGCTAAAAAAATCTTTTTTCCTTTAAAAAATTTTTCCCTTTTTTCTTCAATAATATTCTGTATTGTTTGCAGAGGTCCACAAAATCATTTCACTAATCTTAGTTCATACTACTCTGCCCTCCCAGAACTCTAAACAATAATGTAATATCATGAATGTTTTAAATTATTACCTGTGTAGACACATAGCAATGTTCTCATAAGCATGGTCCTGAGTTTAGATGATTACATTCAAACTAGAGTCAATGTTCTCCAGGAAATAACTTTTTAAAGTTATGCTGCTCAATTATTGAATAACCCTTAAGCATAATTGTGCAGAATAATATTTATTGATTGGTAAAAACATTCACTATGTATGAATAAAATTACAGAAAAATGCTGACAGTCATTTTCTGCACATGATATGATTTGGCATAAGGTTTCCCATCTATATTCCGCCTTGTTTTTTGGATTTTTATTGATAACATATGTTCACTTGATAAATAAGGGGGAAATTAAACTCATCATTGTTGAATTTAAAATCACACTATAATGTCATCAACCATTTAGTAAGTGTACTCCACAGGCCGAACTACTCTATCAGATATGCTACAGGTTTTGTCGCACTTAACCCATTCAACAGCCCTATACAGTCACTGCTATTTTCTCCTCAAACTATACAATGAATTTGAGGAAGGTCAAGGGAAGTGAAATGCCTTTCCAAGGTGCACAATGTATAAGTGCTGCTTTTTATATTCAACCGAAGTAACTTGACTCTAGCATTTGGCCTTTGAATCACTGATAATATTTGCCTAAAAATACAGACACACTGAACACTAAATACGCAGCACACTGAATACACAGAAAAACCAGAGCATGAGATTACAAAACTCCACAGAAAATCCAAATAGAACTTCATTAAAAGTACATTTAAGCTTAGCATTTTGCAAAAGAGCAGAATTATATATACAGAAAATAGCTCTAGAAGGACACTAGAAAACAAGATTGATATCAGTGAACTGCAAGATTTACAGTTCCCTATAAAAGAGAACCAAACCAAAATTAAAGTCACTGCCAATGAGTCCATAATTCCTGTCATCGCAGCTGTGTGGGACAGAGTAGAACTGGCTTGTGGGAATCCCAAGACTGTAATCTTTACAGAAGTAGACCACTACATTTTTCTCCCATGGAGTGGATGGTGAGTTTGAACTAGCTGAGAGTTTAACCACTGCACCACCAAGAATCCTTAAAAAAGACAGCAGAATATAGGAAATTAGAAATATATCCATTCTGAAACATGTGCCAGAAGGTTACAGGAAAACCTCCTCAATATTGTGGGTTTAGCTCCAGACTAATGAAATAAAATATCACCTTTAAAGTAGTCACACATATTGTTGGGTTTCCCAGCTGAGGGAATTGTGTGAAGATCACAGTTGACCTCCTCTGGATACACAAAGGGAAAGCAGAATCCAACTCCACATCTACCCAGGGATGATTTCTTCGAGGCGGAGGTTAGACATGCCTCCACCTTCCATCCCTGTTTCTCCTATTTTGACCCAAATCATTCCTCCAAGGACACTGTAGTTCTCTGCTGGGTTTGAGAGTTCATTGCAAAAACCACACAGAACTCTCAGACAATATTCACAGTTATAGGATTTATCAGGGAACTTGACACGTTCCATGTTAGGATCTGAAAATGTTAAGGATACAGTCCTTTTGTCTGCAGGCCACTTTATACCCTGAGGAATGGTGACACCAACCACCTCCTTCCTTGGCATCCTTTCTAATTTATTGTACTTTCCCATCCTATCCAATCATTTGGGAGGATTTACCATGACTGTGAATAGAAGAGCCACGCCACGTAATTTCACTTCACCATACCAGTTGTAATGAACTAAATTTTGTCCCCCCAAAATATGTGTCAGCTTGGGTGGGCCATGATTCTCATTGGTTGGGTAATAATGTTATGAAGCAATTTGGAAGTTATGGAATGATATGATTTGGCAGTTACGTGATCTGGTGAGAGAAATCAATGAAATGTAAGAAAATTAAGGGTGGTATGCAGTACCCTTTACCCAGGCACAGCCCTAAGCTGATGAAGCTTTTCTGGATGTGCTGAGCAACATCTTGCATCTTCACTCACCGCCGCCGACTCAGTGTGACCCTATAGGACAGGGTAGAACTGCCCCTGTGAGTTTCCCAGACTGGAACATTATAGGAATAAAAAGGCCATCTTTCTCCCAGGAGAAGCTGGCGGTTTCAGACTTCTGTCCTTGTCGCTCGCAGCCCAACACAAGAGTTCAAAGGAAAGAGAAAGGAGCAGAGTGAGAGGGATTCTGGTGGAGTGAAATTTCCCAATGTGACGTTTCTATCCATATCTACAGCTCCCTTCACTCGGGGCCCTTCTGCTACGGCAGCACTCGATAGTGCGACAGAGTGGCCGAGGAAAGTTAGGTTTACACTGTGCTGCAGCCTAACACAAGGAGCCCTGGTGGCAAAATGTGCTACTCACTGAGCCCCTAACGAGAAAGTGAACTGTTGGAAACCCTCACTGATCCAAGAGGAAAAGATGACAATGTCAGTTCCCTAAAGATTTGGAGTCCCCCCAAAACCCACAGATGCAGTGCTCCCCTGTCCTGGAGAGTCGCTATGAGTCGGGATCGACGCAGTGGTAATGCGTTGAGTAGTCTATTAAGGGATCCACAGTAATGTAGTGGGCTACACGTTGGGCTACAAACTCCAAGGTCAGTCGTTTAAATCCACCCATCATTCTGAAGGAGAAACCAAAAAATAAGTTCTATGCTGCCCTTTAGGGACACTATAAGCTGGAGTTGATTCTAGGGCAGGAAGTGGATAGTCTATTAAGGAGCCTCGTGCACTGTCAGATAAGTGTTTAACTGCCAACCACAAAGTTAGCTGTTCAAACTCACTAGCCTCTCTGAAGGACAAAGATGAGGTTAACTGTTCCTTTAAAGATATACAGCCTGCAGTTTGGTGTGTCTATTAAATATGCAGTCAAAACCAGCCTAAACCCACTGCCATCAAGCCAATTCCAACTCACAGCGATCCTGTAGGAGGCTTCTGAGACTGTACATCTTTACAGGAGCAACGGCTGCATCTTTCTTCCTCAGAGTTGCCCGTGGTTAGCAGTCCACAGTGCCACCTAGCCCACAGTGCCACCAAGGCCCACTGAAAGTGAAATAGCACTATAACAATATTTGAAATATTCCGAGTTTCTGAAATGTGATGCAGAGACGGGAAGTGAGCGCCTGATGTTGGAAAAATGGCACAGACAATACTTGCTGGACAACGGGTTCCCACAAGCATTCAATCTGTAAAACACAACCCCTCCCAAGCATATTAAAATGAGTTATGCCTGTACTCAGAAAGGTGGGTGTGTTCTCAATCACTCTAACCCCAGAGGTAAAGAGTACATAATTAAAGAGGAAGCATCAGCCTCCCTAGACTCTAGAGCAGTGCTTCTCAACCTGTGAGTCGTGACCCCTTTGGGGGTGGCAAAGGACCCTTTCACAGGGGTCCTCTAAGACCATCAGAAAACACATATTTCCGATGGTCTTAGGAACCGAGACACCGCTCCTCTATCCGTCTCCAGGTGGGTCCGCCCACATATGACTGACTACCCGTCATGAAGACTGTTACCCATGCTATACCATGATTCAAGACAAAATTTCATTGATTTGTAATTAGAAATAAATAGTTCACAATGTGTAATTACATATTGTTTTTGCGATCAAATAGTATGCTTTAATTATGTTCAATTTGTAACAATGAAAATACATCCTGCTAATCAGTTATTTACATGATGATTCATAACAGTAGCAAAATGACAGTGATGAAGTAGCAACGAGAATAATGTTATGGTTGGGGGTCCCCACCACTTGAGGAACTGCATGAAAGGGTCGCGGCGTGAGGAGGGTTGAGACCCCTGCTCTGGAGGAACCATCTGATGGAACAGTTGGAGATCACGTCTACTAGGTTAGAAAGACCCCACTTCTCCTTGAAAGCGTTTGCTGTAAAGCCAGAGTAACAGGCATTTGAGTGCAGAGCCTCTGTACCAGAAGACACCCAGCAGAAGCCATCATCCTGATAACAATTGTTCTGTGCCTGGTTCAGTTTTCTACTACTATTAACAAACAACTCAAAAATGTAAGGTCTTAATACCATAATTTCTTGATTTAACTGGGCTCACTTAGGCAATTCTGTTGATATTGCAGAATCACGCAAAAGATAGCTGGGCTGTGTAGTGAAGTGAAATTTCTTCATAAAACTCTTTGAATCAGGTCTCTGCTGCTACCACAAATTATTGGGTAGGATTATGCAAATAGGGTGTGTGAAACACTAACAGAGGGAATTGGTTCCATTCAGTTGCCATTCCCCTGGCTCTAAGAGACCTGTCTCAGAAGCAAGAACAAAATCCCCGGGGCCATCAAGGACGAAAAACATCATCAAGATCCATCTCGGAAGAGTCCCCAATAAATTATTTTTTAAAATAAACCCTTTAATCGTGGGGAAGGGGGATCCCTCTCTGTCTAAAATGGCAGAGGCCAAGACCAGAGGTACCAGAGGCTGCTGCATGAACCCCAGGGAACAAAGCAAAGGAGCCACTTTGGAGGCCAAGGCAAGGAGATTGAGCGTGAGACCATGAGGCAGGGTGGTAGAGCGGCAGGCTGACCGTGCATGGATCAAGCGGCAGTTGTGTGAACAGGACGAGGGAAGACTGTAGGGTTTAAAATCAGGCCTTCAGTGTGGATTGCAAATCAATATAAAGAACCCAAACCCTCACAACTGGACCAATAGGCACTATCGTGATAAATGGGAAAAGATGAAAGTTGTCAAGGATTTCATTTTTCCTGGATCCACAATCAATTTCCATGCAAGTCGCAGTCAAGAAATCAAATGACATAGTACATGGAGCAACTCTGCTACACAAGACCTCTTCGAAGTGTTGGTGAGAAAGATGTCACTTTGAAGACTAAGGTGGGCCTGACCTGCGCCAGTGTATTTTCTATCACCTCATAGGCATTGGAAACTTGGATAATGAATTGGGACTAAAGAAAAATTGATTAATTGAATTATGATGTTGGAAAAGAATATTGTAAGTGTAATAAAGTATCAGAACAAACAAATGTCTTAGAAGATCAAAGGCTTAACTCTGACCTGAACTGTTAAAATGTTGTCAGATGCATGCTGGATCTGATCTGTTTTTCAACATTTTCTGTATTTTTGGTTTGTTTTGTTTCATGCATTCATATTAGGATGTAACCCAGAGGCGTTATGTCGTTGGAGATCACCCTCTTGAAGTAATGTTGTATGGTTTTCTGTTTTCTGGTACATGAAGCTCAGGACTGATGAACCTATAGGGACAGCAAGTAGAATAAGGGTTTCAGGGGGCACAGTGGTAGGGTGGGGAATAGGAGTAAAAGGGAGATGCTGTCAAGGAGCCCAGGAAGAAAAAGAATGTTTCGAAACTGACTTTGGTAACAATTACACAATTCTTTGTGTATGATTGAACTATGGAATGTTATGATATATGTATTAACTCCAAGTTCACAATAAAAAGGAAAGATATCATTGGAGATCAAATCAAAATGGCAGATAAAACATCACATAACAACAAGTTGTGAATAGATTAAGTTCTATAATTATAAGAAAAAGAAAGCAGATAAAATTAATTTTACCATATCCCACAATAATGCTCTGTTGCTCAATATCACTGAGTCAAGAAGATTTCTAATCAGAGTAACCCTAAGTACAATATAACAAAACATTGCCCCGTATGTCACCATGCTCCTAGCCTTTGCTATGTGTGTGTCCACTGTGTCAGCTACCGTGTCAATCCATTTCATTGATGATCTTCCTCTTTTTCATAGATCTTCTACTCCACCAAGCACAAAATCCTGGGCCAGGCACTGTCAGGTCTAAAGTATGTGATACAAAGTCTTCACCACCCTTACTTCTAATGAGAATGCTGCCTATACGTGTTCCAAGACAAATGTGTTCATTCTTCAGGCAGTTCACTGCATACTCAATACTCTTCTTCATCAATGCCTTAATTCAAATGCATCAATTCTCCTCCACTCTACCTAGTCAATGTAGTTCTTTCATCTCCACTCTACCTATTCTATGTAGTTCTTCCACATGTGTCTAGCAACGGAAAATACTATGGCAAAGCTCTAGGTAAGAATAAGTCAAAAAGAAAAAGATTAGTCAAACAACTGATAAATTTTCTTAAAGGTTTTAAAAACATTTTAGAAGCTAGACATATGGCAATATAATAATATTTGAATTAACCCTCCCTCCCCAAATAACCCATTGGTGTCAGTTCAAAAAGAATAATAAGGGTTTCATATAAAAATAATAATATATGAAATTAGGATAGGTAAATCTATAGAGACAGTTACTAGATTAAAAGTTCCTTAGAGTATGATAGGGGAGGTTGAGAGGAAATAACAGCTAATAGCAGGGGGTACAAAAATGAAGAAAATGTTCTAAAATTAATTGAACAACACTTTTTTATATAGTCAAACCCTTGAATTTCATAGGACATGACTTAATGTCAATAGAACTTATTTTTTTAATCCAAAGGGGAGAAAAATAATATTTTTTAAAGATGATGGAAAGTTGAATAATCACTAAATTTTAAATCTATAATTTATGTACAATTATTAATATTTATATAGCAAATAATTTTTAAAATACATATATGAGAAAGCTTTTAAAGGTTCCTGAAACATTTTCATTATGTTTTAATTCCGATTTTTCAAAGGACTCTTTGAAGCCTCCACATATAATACAAACAGCAGGGCACAAACCCACAAAGGGGGAGAGTATTGGTTATATCTCCACAGAATCAGAAGTGTGCATAGAGACCCCACCATGGCACACCAAACCATGAAGGCAATGTAACCACAAGGAGGAATGAATGAAAAGTCTGGGTTACAGGGCCGGCCTCAACCAGAGCCAAACTGACCCCTTCCCTAGAAGTACGTGTGACAGAAAACAACACTAAACCTATAGGTTGGGTTGAGGGGCAGGCAAAGGTTCAATAGAAAGTAATTGTCTGGAAAATAATGATGACAACACATGTACAAATATGCCTGATACAATTGATGTATGCATTGTGATAAGAATTGTAAGAGCCCTCAATAAAATGATTTTTAAAAAGATATAAAAAGAAAAGTACAACCATAGTGAAACTTCAAATATAACTCCCTCTGTCGAAATATCTATTAAAATGCTATCTTCTTGTTGCTGTTTTTAGGTGGCAACAAGTAAGTTCTAACGCATAGCAACACAGTGTACAAGAGAACAAAACACTACCCCGTCCTGCTTCAGCCTCACAGGTGTTAGGGTCGAGTTCATTGATCCGGCATCTGACACTCCATCTCATTGAGAGTGTTCCTCGTTTTCACCCTCAATTTCACAAAGCCTTTTCCCCGCCCCACGGGACTGGTCCTTCTCTGGTAACATGTCCACCGTAGGTGAGATGGAGGCTCACCATCCTCGTTTTTGAGGAACGTTCTGGCTATACTTCCCGCATGACACATTATTTTTGTTCTTCTTGGAGTTCATAATAATTTTGATATTCTTTCCCAAAACGATCATTCAAATGCATCTTTTTTGTGTGTAGTTTTCCTTATATATTGTCCTATTTTCATATGCATATAAGACATTAAAAATATATCATGATTTGGATGTACCTTAGCCCTCAAAGTGGCATTTTTGCTTCTTAACACATTAAAGACATTTTGAGCAGATTTGCCCAATGCAATGCATCATTTTGTTTTCTGACTTCTGCTTCTAGGACCATTGATTTTGGAGCTATGCAAGATGAAATGCTTGACAATTTCAAACTTTTCTCTGATTGTCGTGATGTTATCTATTGGTCCAGTTGTAAGACTTTATTCTTTGATCTCCATCCATAAGTACTTCAAGCCCTCTTCATTTCAGCAAGCTGAGTTTGTATCACCTGCATATTGCAACGTGTACAGAGTCTTCCTTCAGCCCTAAAGCTGTGTTCTTCTTGATATAATCCAGCTGTTCAGATTGCTTGCTCTACATACATATTGAATAAGTATAGTCAATGGATACAACCCTGATGCACATCTTTCTAATTTTAAAGCATTCAGTAGTCCCCTGTTCCATTCAAACAACTGCCTTTTGGTCCATGTACAGGTTTCATATGAGCACAGTGAAGTGTTCTGGAATGCTGTTCTTCGCATGTCAGCCATAGTTGATGAACCACACATTCAAAGTCCTTGCATAGTCAAGAAAGCCCACACATCCTTCTTGCATTCTTCTTTCAGCCAACAGATATCTCCTGTCACCAATGAAATTCCCCGGAACAAGGGACTAATGAATGTTTTAAAATCAGGAAGATGTGGATCTCTGGCAGCTCCCTGTTAAAGTACTGATGCAATTGTTTTTAAAATTATCTTCCATAAAATTTCACTTGCATGTGATATTAATGATATTACATGATAATATCTACATCCTACTGGGCCACTTTTCTTTGGAATGGACATCAGTGTGGCCGGTAGCTGCCTTCCAGATGTCTTAGCATAGATGTGGGGGTGCTCCGAGGGCTTCATCAGCTTGTTGGAGCATTTGAGTTCTATTCGGTTGGTTCTTGGCACCTTGCTGTGTCAAGGCCCTCAGTGCAGTTTGGCCTTCCCCTTCCTGACCATTGGCTCTGGAGCATGGCTGAACCAGGTCCTTTGGAAAGGTAACTCGGGGTGCTCCTTTCATTTTCTTTTGCTGCTTTTTGCCACAAAATAGCTTGTTACAGTAGATATTTTGCCACAGAAAATTTCAGTATTGCAACTTGAGTCTTGAATTTTTCTTCAGCTTGAAAAATTCTGAGTGTATTATTATTCCCTGTTGGTTTTCTAACTCCAAGTCTTTATATTGTTCATTAAAATACTTGAATATTCTATAGTTTCCCTTTGAAATTGTGTCCAACTCTTTTGTTTCATTGTTTACTCCATTGTTCTTACTCTGTACTCAAACATAAATTTTGGAGTTTCTTGACATGTGTTTTCTTTCTCTTCATTATTCCCTGTCTTCTTTATTTATTTATGCTATAGTGAGTCTCAAGTAATAATTAATGTTTCAATGTATGTTTTAATGTGTCCCTTAAAAAGTAAATATTCATTTGTTTTCATTTTACCCCAATCTTTGAAGTCTATCAATATTAAGGCAGAAACTGAAATAGCGATCAAAAACTAAAGAACTCAAATTATTTAAAATGTCTGGACTTACCAGGCTGGTTGAGTGGTTGAGACTAGAGAACTCTTTGAGACTATTGTTCTCATTTAAAAGTTAAACTAAAATTATTCCATCAGCTCAATTTCTAGCTAAATAATGCATTGTTTCATAAAATATAGGAGTCTTGTGCTCCTTTTAAAAATCATCTGCATGCGCCCAAACAATCACCATTACTCAAAAGCAAAGATGAGAGGATAAGGGTACAGGGAAACTAGAGTATTAGAAACAGAAATCAAGACAAAATTAATGAGAAGGCTGACACCTTATGAAAAACAATATAACCAATGCCACTGACCAATGTCTGTGTTATTGTTGTTAGGTGCAGTTCTGTAATGCTGACACATAACTACTCTATGTACCAAATGAAGTATCAATGATTCCAGCTCGATTTTTGCAGGCCTTCCTCTGCTTGAGCCCCATTATTGTGGCCACCGTATCACTCCATCTCATTGACATCTGCTTTTCCTAAGGCTGCTCACCCCTGATCAGATGTCCAAAGTATGTGAGACAAAGTCTTGCCATCTTGACTTCTAAGAAAAATTCCAGCCTCTCTGTTTCCAAACACACTTCTTGGTTCTTTCTAGCAGTTCATGGTATATTCAATTTTCTCTATCAACATCATAATTTAGCTGCATTAATTCTCTGATTGTTCTTATACATTGCCCACCTTTCACATGCACATAATTAATTGTAAAATGAAAACCTAACTTGCTAGGTAAACTTCCACCAAAAGCAGAATAAAATACTATTTAATTGCTTAATTATTATATAAATAAGTATATAAGGCTCTGCAACATGAATGAGATATTTTTAATTTAATTATTCTCCTACTGTGAGGACCTTTAGATAATGTGCTTGAAATGAACCTACGAGGTAAAAAGAGCCACCCCTGTTATGCTGGAGCCAGCGTACTCCAAATGCCTACAGCTGGTTGTGTGCCTCTCTGCCCAACTCTGTGCACAGTAACACCACGTGGGTAGCTTGAACTTGGTTTCCATGGAATTGCATGCACCAGAAATTGCTACAAATCAGGTCTTATCCCTACACACACACCATGCCCCATGGGAAATGCTAGGGTCTATCATTCTCCTCCCAAAGCCTCAAACCTAGAAGCTTAGTATTGCATATATATATATATATATATATATATATCACATACATACACACACACTCAACTATATATGTACTCAATTATATATACATATGCAACTATATATACTCAACTATACATACACGCAACTATATAGATACTCAATTATATATGTGCAACTATATATACTCAACTATATATAGTGTAATATTATATATGCACTCCATGAGTTTTTCTTCTCTAGACATCTCCCTAGGAAAATAAAACTAAAATTTATAGCAAAAAACATTTATCAATTTCTTGCTGTGTACAAGTCACCGTGGTCATAAGAGAAATGAAACAAGTTAAAATAACTCTCAAATTACTTGACATTTTGTTGAGGATGCTTTGGAAGCATCTCACACTTTCTTACAAAAGCTGTAAACAAAAATCCTAGTGTGGATTCTTCTTTAAGATCTTTCCAGATGTCTCAGAAAAGAATGAATTGCTAAGGCAGAAGCTTAGCATTACCTGACTTTGTAGTTCCTCTCTAAGAAAAATAACACGTGGCCCAAATAAGTACAGTAGAAATGTTATAACCACAGTAAGTGTCCTGCAATCCCACCACCCAAGGCAGACAATCCTTCAAAGAGAAACAGATGTGTGACAGGTTAAAATGAGCATCTCTGGCTTTATCAGGCCATACCAAAGTCCCTCAGGAATGAAATGTACAACAGGAAAGGGTAAGGCATGAATCAAATACAGTGAGACTGTCTTTTGGATGTGAGGGAATAAAGTCTATAGTAGTGAAAGTGTTATTTCCTGAAGAAGAAGAAAAATACGCCCAGATTATCCAGCCCTACTGAACACCCAGGAAAATATGCCAAGGTTACCCAGCCCTACTGAACACCCAGGAAAATATGCCAAGGTTACCCAGCCCTACTGAACACCCAGGAAAATATGCCAAGGTTACCCAGCCCTACTAAACACCCAGGGGGCACTAAGAAGGCCCCTCTCATTTGTTGCCTCTAATTACTGGTCATTCAGTGACCTCTGATACTAAGCCTTCTCCCACAGCTATGCACTCCTCCAATAAAGAACAATGGTTAAGGCATCTTCTATACTGCACCAAAGCTAGTACATGACCTCGAAGCCAAGAACAGTTCCGTAAAATTTATAGGAGTAATGAATCTATGAAACCAAACTGGTTTAACTAAAAATTTTATAAAGATAACTTTCCATTTTTTCAGTTTACTGGTTGCAGGGAAATTCAATTTGGTGTGTTTGTTTCTCCTTTCTGCTGCAGTGGTTCCACTTTAATAACTAGAAGTGAAATACAATAAATTTGTGTTCCCTCTTCAGCACTGGGATTTATGGATGTAGCAATAGCAAAGTGGCTGCTTCGAACTTGCACTAACGTCAAGGTAAAAGAGAATCACCAGCAGCATTAGCCCAAGCTTAATTTTTTAAAAGTGAAAGTCACGCATGCTTCCCTTTTGCCAGTTCTGACATCAGTCATCCCGCACATGGCTCTTTCTAGTTGTTAATTCCTTGCAACAGCTGCACAGAACTCACAAATGATACAATTATCGGGTTAACTAAGGAAGTAACAGGTTCCAGTTCAGGTCTCGGATGGTCCACAAGATAATTATTCAATCAGGGCCTCTGTCTAGGCCTTGGTCCCTCAGCCTGACCTGCTCCTGCTCAGACAAGTGTAGCAATGTTCTTTCCGCTCTGTCTATCCAACTCCTGGTTCTTCTTCCTTGATGGTAGTCAGATCCCGCCTTTCCGCCTCCAGGATGGCTTTTTGATTTTTTTGTTGTTTGTTAGTTTTATTAGCATATATTTCACACATACAATTTAACCATTCAATAAAATTAAGAAGATTTGTGCTATCATCACCACAATCCATTTCAGAACGTTTTCTTCTCGTACATGTTGTTGTTAGCTCCCCATTGCCCCTCTTCCTCCTCTGCCATGCCCCTATCCAGCTGCTCTCTCTATAAATCGATCTAGTCTGGATTTCATGTACAGAAAAGTACACAAAACACATACAGAAGGCAAATAATCACCAACAACAACAAAAACCCAACAACTACTAGACAAAACATAGATAACCTCAATCAAAAAGAAAGCACAAAATATTAAAAACGGAAACAATTTTTAAACAGGTCAAAGGGGAGATCCATGCAGATTATAGCATCTATAGGATGGTTTATTTTAAGTCTAACAGGCTGGAAAAATGGATCAACTTCCACATTAGGGTTCCATATACCTTATTTATGTGGTCCCACACCACAGGATGCCAGGTACATTATCTACATTACTAGCACACTGCCCAACCCTCTTCGTAGGCCACAAGCACCTCTTTTGTCTGGTACTACTCCTGGTGGCAGGGCAGACTGACTACTCATCAGACTGCTAACCGAAAGTTGCCATCCACTCTGCAGGAGAAAGAGGAGGTTTTTTGCTTCTGTAAAGGTTTGGAAAGCTGTGGAAACCTAAAGGGGCAGATCTATTCTGCCCTATTTGGTTGCTATGAGTTGGAATCAACTCAAAAGCACTGATTTCCGGTTTTGAGGGGCCCAGCTGTTTGTTTAAAGTTTTAAAGACTATAGCAATAAGGGACATCTTACATAATTCACCATACCACAATGGAGGAGAAACTATTCTAATTTTTAAAAAGGTAGGTTTTTGGGTTATTTTGACTTTTTACTCAATATATGATATCTTGAAAAGACATGTGGGGGGCATATATCAATAAATATAATAGACATGATCCTTTCACTCAAGCAACCTATGGTATAACTGAGACAGCAGACCACAACTTATTATCACTGCAATTGAAGAATGGCATCACATACCTCCTGGGTACCACTTCTTAGTCTCAGGCCTCAACTCTCACTCCTACCATAACTACAGTGACTATGGTAGTTACATAATCCCATGCCAACTTGATATAAAGTGTAGGGGTGGAATCTAGCCTGTCAATTAGGTCACATCCAGATGATGCCCCTTGTGGGTGTGGCCTTCTCATTAGGATTCTGGAAACTTGTTCTCTTTCTCCCTGGAAATGGGCCAAACACAATCTCTCTGCTTCACCTTCCTGTTGACAAGCCTCATGGAGAGTTACCAGAGCCACGCCAGAGACCTGCCAGAGCCTGGGAGATGCTTCAATCACTAGTGGATCTTCAAGACTTTGCACCCACTGACCTGTAATCTTCCTAAATTTTGCATCATTACATGTGTTGTGTGAGTTTGAAGAGGGATTTATGAACTAGTATTGGACTTATGGGCTAATATCAGACTTATGGACTTCATCTGGACTCGACTGGGGTGTTTTTCTGATATATAACTACTTCTTCATATAAAGCTCTCTCTTACACATATATGAGTGTCATTGAATTTATTTCTCTAGTCAACCCAGCTTAACACAGTGACCAAGTTCACTTAAGCTTTCACATAATCCACTGATGCCCTGGTGGTATAGTGGTTACACATGGGCTCTAGCTGCAAGGTCAGCAGTAGGAAACCACCAGCTGCTCCAAGGGAGAAAGGCTGGGCTTCCTAATTCTGTAAAGAGTTCCAGTCTCAGAAACTCACAAGGGGCAGTTCTACCTTGTCTTACCAGCATTAGCATCGACTTGATGGAAATTGAGCTTGGAGTTTCAGTTTCACGTAGTCCACCAAGTCCCTTGCTTCAGTCTCCTTCAAGTTCCTTTTTCTCTCTCTACTGGGTTCTTCTCTGATAGTTTATGCCCCAGGCATAAACCCTAAAATAACAAACTGATTCAAGGTCTGATTCATAGTGACCTTATAAGAAAGGATAGAATTTATCCCTGTGAGTTTCACAGACTGTAACTCTTTACAGGAGTAGAAAACCTGATTTTTCTCCCTCAGAGCTGCTCATGGTTTCAAAGTGATGACCTTGGAGTTAGCAGCCTAATATGTAACCACAATGCCACCAAGGCATACCTATATATAAACACCCTGATCCTGTCTCCTCTTGCTACCCGATTACACACGTGAGCCCTCTGCTTCCCAGAGTGGCAGCCCCTACAGACTATCATTACGGTAGGCAGGGTTCGCTAAAGAAACAAAACCAGAACACTTATGAGTATATAGCAACAAGGAAAATAACAGATAATTAGTCCACACAGCAGTAAAGAGAGCTCAGTTCAACTCACTTTTGTCAAACAGTTAATATACTGGAAGTTCTTCAACTCATATGGGCTGCCGGGTCCAAGATCAAAGAAGCAGACAGCAGAGTCTTCCTTTAGGCAAGGCAGCAGGCAGCAGACAACAGGGTTGGGTCAACAACAGTCAGTAGCTCAGGAACTTAGCGAAGCAGGCCCAGATGGGATATGGAACATGGCAAGGTGACAGGATCTACCAGTCTCAAGCTCAAGGTATGTATGCCCCAGCAGCGTGGTGAAGCAGGTCTCAAAGGAGCCTCAAGCTCTAGCAACAGGATCCACAGGTAGTGTAGCTCACAGGTTGAGGCAGAGAACTAGCTAAAGCAGCAGCATGCTGCTCCAATCACCAGAGAGCAAGAGAGAAAGGGGGTGGGGCTTATACAACCATTTATCTCTTTGCCCCCAATCAAACTATAACCTGATTAATCCCACATGTTCCTATTGGCCAGATTGGGACAATAAACCTTACTATCACAGTCCCTTGTTCTTTGGAGGGAAACTGAGTTTATCCATTGAGAAGCACTGGCAGCAGATCCTGGGATGAGGGGACAGATGACAGGGAGAGCTTCCCTTACATCTGCACTACTTCAGCATGGGGTTTGGACAGTGATTGTGTCCCTTTCTAACTATAGATACTGTTGGTTAACCCTTCCTGCTTGATTCAATATCCAGCAACTTCTGAGAATACTGCTACCTCCCCTGGGCCCCTTGGGCTTAAGGTCAGTAACAGCGTTCAATTGTTGCTAGCCCCCGGGGCCACCACTTTCCTCTTTGGTTCCTTTCATGCTGCCTACAGCTCTGCAAATATCCCCTTCATTACATTCTCTTCAAAATCTCAGAATAGCATAGCTTGTTTCCTGCTAGGACCCTTCTGCTATAATTACACTTACTAAGATTCTTATATAAGAGCTAGTAAGCTACTTCTTTTGTAAGAAAAGTACAAGTTAGAGTCAAAAACATAGTAAATTGGCATGGTTTAATAAACAATATTTCTGCAAGAAAACCCAACAAAATGAATTAAGTCTAAGAAAGGATATCAGAGGGGGGGAAAAGCCTGAACTAATAAAGACAAAATAGGAGTTTGATAGGAGAAGAATAAAGATCAATATTCTTATTTTTAAAACTAAGTTACAACTTCAAGATTAGTGACAAAAATCTAAATATAAGAAATGCACAACTTATTTGTATTGCTTTTAATATTCAACCAAATCAACAGTGTTTTATCATAAACCATATCAATAATTTCCAAGTATGTTCAAAGGAAGAGAATCAGTAGACTAGCAATATTATCCACTCTAATAACATCTGTCAATGATTCATATGCTTAAAATTATTATAACAGTGATTTTAAGTCTTAATATTATTAGGATGGTTCTCTTGGACTTATGAATAATATGATAAATAAGCAAACTCTTAGTAAACACAACACTGGGGCAGGCCCCACGCTGGTATGTCCATGCACAGAATTTTTTGCCCATTATTTTCATAAAAATTGTGCTGGTATATGTCATTGGGAATTCTTTTTCCCAGAACCCCTTCCCTGTATTATCCCAAGACAGACTAGCTTGAGGCTAGATAGAGCAGTAACCACTGCTCTCAGGGAGATAGTCAGAAAAGGTCAACTACAGTAACTGACACGGGCAGAAGGGCTGTCCTTGCAGTCCTCCATGCTCCTGGTTATCTGTCTGTCAATCGACCCTGACAAGCAACTGAGGTCCCAGATTCATCACCAAATGCTGGTTGAGTTCTCACAGTCCAAAGTGTGGATGAGTTAAATGGTTTCTATTCTTGCATCACTTCACTCAAGAAACAAGGGCCCTTGTGATGTGTTTTGACAGTAGAGTCAAATGATGAATTTTAAAGAAATTTTCAAAATAGATGCCACCAGTCAGAAGGGTGTTGTATGGAAGTATTATTATGGACACAATCCTTAAAGAGTAGCTACTGACATTTAGTAGCCAGGAAACAGAGTTTCAGGGTAGCCTACAAAGAGAGCATAGTCCTGCATCCTATACAATTTTCAAGTATTCATTTAAAATTAAGATGGTGAATACATGGTCTACTACAAGGTATAATAGCAAAGAGGAAATAGGTTTTATAGGATACATCTTTGTCCATATCACAGAGGAAATCATTGTGTCCCTACTTATAAGTCTCAACTTTATAAGGCAAAAAAGAAGTACCAAATGCCTCATGAGGAGGGATGAGGGATCTGAAGATCAGTCCAGCTTGCATGAGTCCTCAGGGGTCGTTCACTTTCCCTCTGGCTAGGGCAGGACAAGCACATTGGTGAACAGTCCCCACAAGTACTGCACATTGGTGCATAGGAGTCCTGGTGGCGTAATAGGTAAATGTAAACTATAATTATTTCCAAGAAGCCCTGTTTGTGGAGGGGCTGCTCACTGAGCTGTGAATCACAAGGTTAGGAGCACCTGCCATTCTGAGGAAGAAAGACGAGGCTTCGACTCCCGTAAAACTTTCCAGTACCGAGAACCCACGGCGATAGTTCTACACTGTCCATAGGGTGATTGTGAGTCACGGTGAGAGTGAGTTTTTCAAAATGGAAGTCAATCTGTGGGATAGGCCCCAATCCTAATAATGTCACCCCTTCCCTAGAAGAATGCACTATAGAGGACAACACTGGAGATCCAGCCCAGGGAGAGTGGCGGGTTTGCCCAGACCACATGGGAGCAACCTAAGAGGGAAAGAGAGAGAGTGGACTGCATCTTGGCCCACCAAGCCTCAAGGATGACATTCCTTCTCGGAGAAGCCAATACACAGAGAGGACCCTGGAGCTGGCACATCATGAGGCGGCATGCCCCTCACTGACCCACAGGGCTACATGTGACAGCACTGAAGACACAGTTTGGGAAGTGTACCCAGTCTAACCCCTCCCCCCACACACCTGGAGTGAAACACAAAAGGAGCACAACAGAACAGCAAGGGGAACAAAACAATGAACTACCTGAGGATTTCCAAAACTAGACCTCAGAATCAGTGGGCAGGGTGTGACACCTCACCACATCAGATTGGAAACCATTCCGAAGGGGCAGCAGACAGACCTGGAACTATTTATAGGCTTTTATCTCTCTCTCTCTCTCTTTTTTTTCTTTCTTCTTTTTCTCATGTCTAACCATATAGGATAGGCAGGATAACCAATCCTGAGAAGAAAACAAAGGTGCCAATGGCTCTGGAAGGACATGGGAGAGGCAGAGGTGGGAGAAAGGGAAGGGGGAGCCAACAAATGCAGAAACAGGGGAACAATCAGAGATCTAAAATCGATGGCAAAGTGGGCGTAGAATGCTTGATGGGATTTGATCAAGTCTAATGTAGTTGATAAAATGTACTGAGAGTTGAATGAAGGTCGTATAGGAAAGTGGGACAGGAGGAAAGTAAAAAGAAATAGAGGAAAGAACTAGGAGGCAAAAATCATTTATAGAGGTATAAATATAGGCATGCATATATGTAAGCATATTAATATATAATGATAGAGATAGGTCTATGTACATAAATTTAAATGTTAAGTATTAAGGTAGCAGATGGACATTGAGCATCTACTCAAGTACTACCTCAATGCAAGAAGACTTTATTCTAATAACCTGGCATTTTGTGATGTTCACCTTCCCAAAACGATTGCTTAAGTAAAAATAGGTGCATAAGCAAATGTGGTGAAGAAGGCTGATGGTGCCTGGCTATTAAAAGACAGAGCATCTGTGGTTTTAAAGGCTTGGAGTTACACAAGCAGCCATCTCTGAAGCAACAAATGCCCACATGGAAGAAGCACTGTGTGATCACATGTATCAGGCATCAGAAGATCCAAAACAAACAAATATACTGATGCAAATTATGGGGGTCAGAGTGGAGAGCAAAAGTTCAACTGTAGACAATTGGACATTCCCGAACAGAAGGGTTCCAAGGGAAGAATGAGACAGTAAGGGCGCAGCATAGCACCAATGGAACACACAACATTCCTCTAATTCTTTAATGCTTCCTCGCCCTAAGTTTTACCTTACAAAACTGGCTAGACTGGAACAAGTACACTGGCACAAATAAGAGTCCTCAACGCACGGAATCCAGGACAGATAAACCCTTCAGGAACAGTAATGTGAATACCAATACCATGAGGGTAGGGGGAAGATTGAGTGAGAAGAGAAAGAGACAGGGAACCAACTATAGTGATCGATATGCAGCCCCCCCCTATCATCACCCCCTGGGGGACAAACAAAAGAAACGTGTGTGAAAGGGGACAGTGGACAGTGTAAGATATGAAAGTAATAATAATTAACAATTTATCAGGGGTCCATGAGGGTGGGATGATGGAGGGAGGGAAGAAAAAGGAGCTGATACCAAGAGCTCAAACAGAAAGAAAATATTTTGAGAATGATGATAGCAACATATGTACAAATGTGTTTAATGAAATTGGTGTTGATATATGAATTGTTAAAAGATCTGTAAGAGCCCGCAGTAAAAATGACTTATTAATTTAAGAAAAAAAAACAGAAATCAAGACTGAAAAGGGGGATTCAAGTTGAATGAGCAAAAATAACAATGTCAACTCTTCATGTTACAAAAAAAACCACGAAAAAAAACCCTCTGCTGGGGGGAGCTTTCATAGTACGCATTTTTCCTGCTAGACAAGCATTTAAAAAGTTGCTCTAAGATAGTGCATCTAGTAGCATCACCTGAGAAAATTCTCTCTGGTTACTGTGAATATTTTTGTAAAAGCTGTTTCACTTGAACCTCTCTTTTTCTGGCATGACCGATTTAAGAGCACAGCATGCAGCTATGAAATTTTGTTTCCTGCTAGAGAACAATTACACAGAAACTGTTGCGATGTTGGACACAGCTTACAAGAACAGTGCTATGGGAAAAACTAAAGTGTACGAATTGTTTTCTCATTTCAAAAACGATGAAATGTTAAATGATGACAAACCTCATTCTGGACATCCATCATTTTCCCAAACGGCCAAAAATGTCGCCTTGTAGTACACTTGTAGTTTGTGCACAAGGTCAGACTGTTAATCAAGCTTTCTATTTAGAGGTTCTGAAAAGATAGCATAACAGGGTATGATTTTTTTTAAAGGCCTGATTTTTTGCAGAAGTGGGAATGGTTTTGCCACCATGACAATGCACTTGCTCACTCAGCCATCTCAGTGCACCAGTTTGGGATGAAAATCAGAGTAACTCTTGTGTCCCACATGTCTCACTTACCTGACATTGCTCTATGCGTCTTCTTTTTGTTTCCATGTATGCAGATGGCCATGAAAGGACAGCAATCTGATGACATAGAAGTGGTGAAGAAGAAAACAAGTGAGGTCCCGTCAGCCAACCAAACAGATAAGTTTGAAGAATGTGTCCAAAAATGGAACTGCAGATTTGACAAATGTATTAAGAGTAACAGAGAGTACTTAGAATGTGATGGGGGATTTTTTTGTTAAAAAATTTAAATGCGGAACCAATTACAAGGATCTACATGTGACCTCCTCCCTGGGGGACGGACAACAGAAAAGGGGGTGAAGGGAGATGCCTGATAGGGCAAGATATGACAAAATAATAATTTATAAATTATCAAGGGCTCATGAGGGAGGGGGGAGTGGGGAGGGAGGGAAAAAAAGGAGGACCTGATGCAAAGGGCTTAAGTGGAGAGCAAATGCTTTGAAAATGATTAGGGAAAAGAATGTACAGATGTGCTTTATACAATTGATGTATGTATATGTATGGATTGTGATGAGTTGTGTGAGTCCCTAATAAAATGTTTTTTAAAAAGTTTAAACACAGATCAACATGGCATTCAGTAAAAGCACTCCCAATATTATATCAGAAAATTAAGAGCTAAGGAGGTCTAGATTGGGAGGTCAGGTGCTAGAAATAGAATCCCAGTGTTCTAGGATCTGTGGTCCATGCCTCCCATTGCAATTTTCACCCACAGAGCAATTCGAGGGCTCACTAAGGTGCTCTATGTTCACCACATCTTCTAATCCTTCTCCAGGCACAGTGATTGAAAAACAACCAAACAAGATCGTCAAAGGAGCTGAAGAAAACCTCAGAACAATGAGGGATGCTACAAAGAGAAACACTATTTGAATAATTGGGTTACCAGAGCAAGACATAATGAAAAATCAACAGTCATGTAGCAAGAGGATTCCCGGCAGAAAACGCCTTCAGTTTAATAAAGAAGAGTCAGGCCATTACCCAGAAATCAGAGAGGACACCAAATTATGAACCACAATAAGAACAGACCAAGGCATGTGGCACACAAATAACTTTGAGGACAAGGAGAAAATCATAAGAGCAGCTGGAGAAAAAAAATGCAGTCACTTACAAGGGTAATCAAGATGGTCAGGCTGATCACTAGAAACCATGAAATATAAGAGAATGGAATAGCATCTTCCAAAACTTGAAGGAGAATAAGGGTAAACCAAGAACCCTCTATCCCAACAAACTCTTCATCAAAATAGATGCAGAGGTAGTTTCCTGAATCAGGAAAAATTTAGAGAATAGGGAGGGAAAAAAAACAAAGAACAGTACTACAAAAATTACTTTCCAACTAACTTTGATCAGAAGATAAACATCCACAGAGCACAGTCATGAGACAACCACATAGTGAAAAACTATCCAGAAGTCATGGCACAAAGCATTGCCCAAGATGTCTTTGAATCAACTATTATGCCAATAAGCATAATTAACATATATACACCCAGTGAGAGACCTGTGAAATTCATTAATCAAAACCTGAGAAGGAGATCACAAGATCGACAATCATAGTAGGAGACTTCAATACACCACCCTCTGAGAAGGATAGATCAGTGGGAAAGGAGCGAAACAAGGAGGCTACAGAACTAAATTCTACAATAAGACACCTCTACCTGATTCCAAGCTCTCCACCCAACTGCAAAAAGATTCACAATTTTTCAAGTTTACATGGCATGTATTCGAAAATAAATCACATGCTGGGACATAAGACAAGTGGAGCAAATTCAAACATACTTCCTTCTCTGACCACTAAACCAGGGATGGTTCAACATCTCAAAATTCATCAACATTATCCACCACATTGAGATGAGAAAGGACAAGAAGCACATGATAATATCAATACATGCAGAAAAATCCATTGATAACATTCCTAATTAAGACACCCAAGAAGATGGGACTGGAAAGAAATTACCTCAATATAGTTAAAGCGATATATGAAAATCCAACAGCCAGCATTACATTCAATGGAGAAAATACAAAAACAGTCCCACTAAAAAAGGGAACCAGACAAGGATGCCTCTGGTCCCCACTTTTATTCAATGTCATCATGGAGGTACTAGTTAATAATATAAGACTATAGAAAGATATCAAAGTTGTATGTCTGGGGAAAGAAGAAGTGAAATTATAGTTATTTGCAGATGATACAATTTTATATATTGAGAACCCAAAGGCTCCACAATAGGAGTGCTGGAAAGAATAGAGGAATATGGAAGAGTGGCAGGATACAAGGTCAACAAGCAGAAGTCAACTGGATTGCTGTATACAACTGATGGGATTACAGAAAGAGATCAAGAAGATCGTGCCCTTCACAATAACCACTGAGCATAAATGGAAATATCTAGGGATATGCCTAACAAAAAAAACCCCCAAAATATCTGCACAAGGAAAGCTATAGAACAGTATTATAAGAAACCAGAAGGGACCTCACAAATGGAAAAATATGTTCTTGGATCAGTAAAAATGTCAATCCTACCTAAGGCACTTTGTAGGTTCAATGCAATCCTAATACAAAGCCAGCAACATTTTTCAAAGAAATGGAACAACTGACTACCAACTTCATATGGAAAGAGAAGAAATCCAAAATTGGCAAAGAACTCTTCAAGAAGGAGAATAAAGTGAGTGGGCTTGCATTACCTGACTTTAAAGCTTATGATACAGCCACAGTTGTCAAAACAGCCTGGTACTAGTATAAGGATAGATACTTGGAACAATGGATAAGAATAGAAAATCCAGAAATAAAAACAGAGAATCCAGACAGCTGATCTTTGATAAGTGCTTCCTCCCCACCCACCCCCCTAAAGCAAATGGGAAGCAGATGCCCTTTGAACAAATGGCACTGGAAAACCTGGATATCAAACTGCGAAGAATGAATCAAGAAAATTACCTCACCCCATACTCAAGGACAAATTCAAGGTTGATCACAGACCTCCAAAACTATCAGGATCATCAATGAAAAACTTAGAACAAAGCCTGCAACCATAGCACAGGGACTGCTTGGCTGTGCAATAATGAAGGCTACGACCCAGAGGAAGAGGAAATAGACATATGGGACACACGAAAGATAAAACACTTGTGGGCATCAAAAGACTTCATCAAGAGAGTGATGAGAGAGCCCACAGTCTGGGAAAAGATATTCAGTAATGACAGATCAGACAAAGATCTTATTAAAATCTACTGAACCCTGCAACCTTACAATAAGGAAAAAATGGAGCTGAAGGGAAGATGGTGTCCAGGTAGATTTACCCGCCCGGAGCTCCTGCTGCCAGACCAGAGAATTAAGAGGTAAGAAGAATGAGACTGGGAGGCCGAATACTAAAATTAGAACACGGGTACTAGAGTCTGGCCCAGACCCCCACTTTTTAAAAATTTTCACTCATAAAGTGAACCAAGAATGCATTGAAACGCTCTAGGTTCATTGTGTTTTGCTTACGGGCTCAGGACCCGAGCCCCTGCCAGTGTGCTAGTCCCACAGCGAGCAGCAACTACCTCAGGCTGCTGCCTAAAAGTGGTCATAATACCAGACTCGATGAGAGCCTTTGAAAGCTAGTCACAAGGTCCCATGCAAGAGCTCCCCAACTGATAGCTGCCTTCTTGCACTAGTAGCCTAGGGGTCGGCGCACGTAGCCATAGATTTGCAGCAATTGAAACGATGTCAGGAAATTTACCTGCGTCAGATCTCAGTGAGGCAGAGCACAAGCAGGGAGCCATGGGGGGGGGGGGGGGAGGCGAATTCAGTTCCAGTTGGCGGAAAAGGACACAAACCCTCTGATAAGCTAGATCTCCACCCCTGGGGGTCATCATGACAGGCCCAAAATCAGGAAAACCCACAGCCCCAATATAAAAGGAAAAAAATACATTCTCAATAAAACTTCAAATCCCAGGCATTGCTGAACTCCAAGACAAACCTGCAGAAAAGTTCCTTTAGAATACATTAACATCATAAGGGAGCCAGAGCTAAGGAGTGCCAGAAGTTATCCACGGAGCCCAGAGACTTTGAACATAACAAAGAGCCTCTGCAGCAAACATCAGTCCAAAATCCTTAACTGAGCACAATCGGAAGAGTCCATAGCCAGTGGGGGGCAATTTAATTCAATTCCAGTTGGCCAGGAAAAAATACTCTGAGCGACTGGGGCATCAGTAGTCTTGGCACACGCTAGGGCAACTCTGCAAGTCCAACAGGGGGAGCTACTGTCTGTCCTCAGTGGTCCTCCATGCAGCTGGGGAGGTCCTGCCTGTCCTTCCCATGGCTGGGGAACCCTTGCCTGTCCTGGAGCCTGTACATGGCTGAGGGAACTTCCCCCACCTGCTGGGGTGCTGCATATGGCAAAAGGCAGCTATGCCAGTCATCTCAAGCGCTCCACCTCGCTGCAGGAAACTCTGCCAGGCCTCCACAGTGAGCTTGCCTCCGAGGGTAATTCCACCCAGGATCTTTGGGCGTCTACACGAAGCCACCTTGAGGCAGGGTTGGAACACCTCCAGCCCCATGGTCAGGCAAACAGGGCTCAGCTTTCTTCTTACTTTTTCTTCTCTCTTCTCTCTCCTTTCTCGCTTTCCCACTGCAGTCAGTCTCAGTGGGCCCAGTTTTGTTTTGGTTTCTTTCTTTCTTTTTTCTTCTTCTCTCCCTCTCTTTCCTTTCACACGCCACTGCCGGCTTCTGGGCCACCACTGTCCACCTAGGGCAGCTCTGCCCAAACAGCGAGGGGAGCTCCAGCCAGCCCTTTGAGGGAGCATTGCACCACACAAGACAGCCCTCTGCAACGCTCCACGCTGCTGAGGAAATCTCTGCCTGGCCTTCACAGTGATCTTGTGACTAGGCCAATTCTGCCCAGGACCCCTGGCACCCTACGCCAAAAGGGCACACCCACCTTCCACCTTGGGGCAGAGTTTAAATCCCTCTAACCTCTTGTTCAGGCAACCAGGGATCAGCTATCTATTACTCGTCATTTTTGCTTCTCTCTTTCCTACGACCGTCAGTCTCAGTGAACACAGTGTGTTTCTTTTTCTGCTTTCTCTTGAATTTTCATTCTTTCTTTCTTTTCTTTTTCTCCCCTTTCCTTCTCTTCCCTGCCAATGCTACTGCTGACTTCCAGCCCCTCCCCTCTACCTAGGGCAACTCCGCCCACCCAGCAGAAGAGCTTCAGCCTGCCCTCTGTGGCAGTGGTGCACACAGCACAGGGCTCAGTTATCTCTTTATCTATTTTATTTTCCTTTTCTTCTTCTATCTATTCTCTCTTTCCCACCACAGTTTCAGAAGGCTCAGTTTTTCTTTTTTTGTTGTTGGTTTTTTTTGTTTCTTTGAGGTTTTTTGGTTTTTGTCTTGTCTTTGGCCTTTATTTGTGTGTGTCAGTTTGTTTTTATTTTTGCTCTTGTCTTTGTTTTCTCCTTTCTATTTTTTTCTTCCCTTTCTCCTCTGTTTCCTTTCACAAGCAACTACCCACCTCCAGCCATCCCCTTCCTTAGGGCAACTCTGACTGCCCAGTTGGGGGAGCTCCCACCCAAACTTATTGTCTTTACATGTAGCTGGGGAAATCACAGCCACCCTCCACTGCACTCCAAACTATCAGAGGAATATCCCCTTCAAACAGCTGGGGGAACTCCTGCCTACATCCTAAGGTCCTACAAGGAACTCCTGCCCACCATTTGTGGTGCTCAACACTGTTGTGGGAACATCTACACAACCTCCATGGTGATCTCTCTGACTAAAGTAATTCCGCCTGCCATCCACGGTGCTCTACAACAAGGAGAGTACACCCACGCACTCTCCAGTTGCAGAGGGAACCACCACACACCATCTGAGGTGCTCCAAGTCCTGTGGGACACACCATCGCCACTTCCTGGGATATCAGCCAGTGAAATGCCATCCTCATGGGCCCACAACCACACGACCAGCGTCCTGTGAAAGGACAATCCAACTCACATTCCAAATAAGGGAATACTGGTTGGCTAGGGTAAGAGTGAAATAACAGGAAGATAAAGTGGTAGCCTGACACCACCCCCCCCCCCCGAGTGCAGCTACTTTCGGGTAGTTTGAAGAAGCACTCATAAGAGTCCCCCAAAGAGAGAGCCCAACACTCTTTGACTCTGGAAGGTGACACCGGGTTCCTCTAAAACAACACATAAATAGCAACCAGCCTCAACGAAAAAGCAGGAGAAACAGAAGACCATTGGTATCATTCACCATGCTGACATGAAAAATTATAAGAACCACATGATACTATTGATAGATGTAGAAAAAGCATTAAACAAATACCAACACCAATTCCTGTTTAAGACACTTGAGAAGATAGGAATGGAAGGAAAATTACTCAATATTATACAAGCAATATATAATAAAATAATAGCCAACATAGTAATCAATGAAGAAAACACAAAAACAATTCCACTGAAAAAGGGGACCAGACAAGGATGCCCCTTGGCCCCACTCCTATTTAACATCATACTGGAAGTCCTAGCTAACAATATAAGACAAAGAAAAGAAATCAAAGGTATTTGTCTGGGGGAGGAAGAGGCGAAACTATCATTATTCACAGATGATATGATTTTATATATTGAAAGTCCCTGAAACTCCACAAGTGGAGTGCTGGAAGTGACAGAGAAATATGGCAGAGTGGCAGGATACAAGATCAACAAACAGAATTTCAGCAGACTGCTATACACATCAGTCAAGACCACAAAAGAGGGGATCAAAAAGGTACTACCCTTTACAATAGCCAAGTACACATTGAAATACCTAGGGATATACCTGACTTAAAAAAAAAACCAAAAGATTTGTATGAGGAAAATTAAAGAACACTATTTCAAGAAACCAAGAGTGACATCCACAAATGGAAGAATATTCCATGCTCATGGATTGGAAGACTCAATATAGTAAAGATGTCAGCTCTGCCAAGGCACTATATAAGTTTAATGCTATCCCGATACAAGTGTTATCATCCTTCTTCAAAGAATTGGAAAAACTGATTACCAACTTCATGTGGAGAGGGAAGAAGCCCGGAATTGGCAGAGAACTCCTCAAGAAGGACAAAGTGGGAGGGCTTGCTCTACCTGACTTTAGCACCTACCATACTGCCGCAGTGGTCAAAACAGTGTGGTAATGGTATAACAAGAGATATTCAGACCTAGGGAAAAGAGCTGAAAACCCAGAAATAAAAACATCAGAATATAGACAACTGATTTTGGCTAAGGGCCAAAAATATCAAATGGGAAGCAGATGCCCTCTTCAATAAGTGATGTTGGAAATCCTTGGGGAATACCAAAAATAGACATTGGAGACACAGTGTGACATCCCATCAGACCTGACTGGAAAACACTTGCAAAGGTCAACAAACAGACCTTGAACTATTTATAGGCTTTTTCATTTTTGTCATTGGCTTTCTTTTTGTTGCTGTTATTTTGTTTTGGTTGTTATTGCTTTATTGGTTTTGAATTCCTTTGTTGTATTGTTTGGCTTTGCCTGGCTTTTGCACTTATTAATGTTGCTGCATATCTATCTAGATAAGATAGGCAGGATAAACAATTTGGAGACAAAAAGAATGGGACCCATGTTTCTGGGGACACACGGGAGAAGGGGGGCTGGGAGAAAGAGGGGGTGTCAACCAACCCAGGGACAAGGGAATAACATGTGAGCTAAAATCAATGGAGAGAAGGGCATAGGATGTCCGGTGGGGTTTAATCAAGGGTAATGTAGCAGTGAGGTAATACTAAGCCTAAATGAAGGCCAAACATTATGGTGGGACAAGAGGAAAGTAAAAGGAAATAGAGGACAAAACCAGGAGGCAAAGAACATTTATAGAGGCCTAAATACAGGCATGTACATATGTAAATATATTTAGATATTACGAGAGGGAAATAGAACTATGCATTTATATCTACATGTTCAGAATTTAGATTGCAGATGGACAATGGGCCCTAACCTAAGTACTCCCTCAAAACACTTTGTTCTAATAATATGGCATTCTGGAATGCTCACTTTCCTGATGCAATCGCTGAAGACAAAATGGGTGCATAGCAAATGTGGTGAAGAAAGCTGATGGTGCCCAGCTATCAAAAGATATTGCATCTGAAGTCTTAAAGGCTTAAAGATGAACAAGTGGAGAATCCAGCCCAGGAGAGTTGCTCAGAGTGAAATTCAACGCCACTGGATCGCAGGAGGTGCATCATAAAGATAAGTAGGAACAGATCCACGGGGTTTTGAGGGGCTGGGGGCTTTTGGCTTACCTCAGTGGAAGCCGGCTGGGGCTCGACCCTAGTCCAGCTGCCGGATCTGCCCAAGCGGGGACCACTTGGAGCCTGTAGCAGGGCTTGGTCTCAGCACAGCCACAGTTTTCCCCTATCTGCCTGAGGGCAGGGACAGGATGCTTGCGGCTCCACTGGCAGGGATCGGGGTTCAGCTACATTGTTGCTTCTGTTTGCGTCTCTGCTTTATATTCCCACACAGCCTTGGAGGGCTGCACAGGGGCATTTTCAAGGCACAGCCGCAGCCGCAGCCGCGCCGCGTGGTCTAAGCAGGGACTAAACCCAAACCCCCACAGCTCCATAGGCAGGGATCAAGCTTCAGCTACACGGTGGCATCTGTTAACATCTCTGCTCTCTATCCCCCCACTTCTTTGGGGGCGGCTCAGCAGTTTTCTTGCGACCGTTCTTGGGGCTCAGCTGCGAACTACCGCTGGGGCTTGGGGCAGGGATTAAGCCCTTGCAGATCCACAGGCAGGGAGTGGGACTCAGCTACATAGTTTCTTTTGCTTCCCTCTCTTCCCTGTACCCCTGCACAGTCTAGTCTCACTTTTTGATTTTTCTCCCCCCCCCTTGTTCCTGCCCTGCTCTCTCACACTCCATTGCGGACTTACGGGACACTCCCATTGCCTTAGGGCATTTGCGCCTGGGTCACACCCAGCTAGGTGAGCTCCACCCTACATAGCTAGCCCAAGGCTAGGGTAAGGCCTGCTTGCTCTCCAGGGGATACTCCTCAGACTTCTCACCAGGGAGTTCCTGCCTGTGTACCTGGGGACATAAGACAGCTCAGCCAACACTTATCAATATTCAAACCAATAGCGGGAACTTCAACCCAGCCTCTGCAACACTGGGGCAGGCAGTCAATCTGCCATCTGGGGCACTCCCCTGATAGGGAAGCCACAGGAAGATAAAGTGGTAGGTTAATCCCGTAGCAAAATCAGCTGTAGGTTAATCCCGCAGCAAAATCAGCTGTAGGCAGATCGAAGAAGCATTCCTATAAGTCTTCCAGAGAGACACTAGAAAATGGCACCTGGTCCCTCAAAAACAACTCAACACAAACAGCCATCACCCCCAACGACCTCAACGAAAAAACAGGAGAAACAAAAGGCAAAGGAAGAAGATGTCCTGAACATAGCAACATACATAGAAGAAGCAGACATTGAGATGTCATACAAAGAAACTCTCAGAATGCTGCTTGGAGCCATGCAGGATATGAGAGAAACACTACAGAAAAAGGATGAAATGATAGAGGAGATAAAAGACATACACCAAAGGAAAATACAGGAGCTTAAGGAGCAGATAACGAAAAACAATAGCAGAATCATGTTCCTTGAGAATCGATTGGAGGAATCAGAGAACCGCATCAGTGTCGTGGAGGACAGCCAAGCAGACTTTAATAAACGTGAACAAAAATCTAATAAGCGCATCAGAGGAGCCGAAGAAAACCTAAGAGCTATGTCTGATGCTATGAAGCGGAACAACATTAGAATTATTGGCCTACCAGAGGAAGACACAACAAAGAAGTCATCTGCAACAATAGCGAGATAATTCTTGGAGGAAAACTTCCCCAGCCTAATGAATAAAAACCAAGCAACCATCCAGGAGGCTGAAAGAACACCAGCACGACGAGACCCCAAGAAGAAATCACCAAGGCACATAATAGTTAAACTTTCAAACTTTGAGGAAAAGGAGAAAATCATGAGAGCAGCTAGAGAAAAGCAAGCAATCACATATAAAGGTTCCCACATAAGGATATGCTCAGACCTATCAGCAGAAACTATGAAAAAAAGGAGAGAGTGGAGTAACATATTCCAAAAATTGAAAGAAAACACGCAAATCCAAGAATACTCTACCCAGCCAAATTATCGATCAAGATCGATGGAGAAGTAAAAGTCTTCCCAGACAAGGAAAAACTCAAAAATTACGTTACAACAAACCCAGCCTTACAAAAGATCCTCGCCAACTCAGTATGGGCAGAAGAACAACACTCACCAAGCACAAATAAGAGACCAACACATAGAACAACCTCACCCAGAGCACAACAAAGAGAAAACAGACCCCAAGATAGCAATGGCTTAAGGATGGAAAGAAGTCAAGAATGATACACACACAAAACACACACTAATGAGAAAGGAAAGTAGGAAAACTCCCAACACAAAAGGTATAAAATGGCATCACAGAGTCCGCACATGGAGATAATAACCCTTAATATCAATGGCCTGAACTCAGGCATTAAAAGACAGACTAGCAGAATGGCTTAGAAAACACAACCCATCAATTTGCTGCCTACAAGAGACACATCTCAAGGCCACAGACAAAAATAGGCTGAGAATCAAAGGCTGGAGAAGGACCTACAAAGCAAACAGCAATACAAAAAAAGCAGGGATTGCAATCCTTATCTCGGATAAAATTGACCTCAAAGTGCAAACCATAAAAAGAGATAAGGAGGGACACTATATAATGCTCAAGGGAATGATAGACAATGAACCACTAAGCATTGTAAACATATATTCCCCGAATGAGAGACCAGCTCAATACGTCAACCAAACACTCCAAAAGATTAAGAAAGAAATCACAGACTCGACAATTATAGTGGGTGACTTCAACACACCACTCACTGAGAAAGATAGATCACAGGGAAAGAAACTCAACAGGGAGACTAGAGAGCTAAACTCCACAATTAGACAATTTGACCTAATAGATATTTACAGAGCTTTTCATCCAAATACAAAAAATTTCACATTCTTTTCAAGTCCCCATGGCACATATTCGAAGATAGACCACATGCTGGGGCATAAGGCAAATCTACATAAATTTAAGCACATTGAAATAATACAGACCCCTCTCTCTGACCACTGTGCCATAAGACTGGAAATCAACAAAAGGAAGACAAAGAAAAGAAGAGCAAATAATTGGAGGATGAATAACTCTCTATTGCAAAAGGAGGGCATACTGGTGCAGATCAGAGACGAAATCAGGAAATTTCTAGAAACCAACGAAAATGAGCACACGACGTACCAAAACTTATGGGACACAGCAAAGGCAGTCATCAGAGGAAGTTTCATAGCAATACAAGCACACCTAAGAAAGGAAGAGAGACTCATGACGGATACACTGACACAAAATTTACAAAAACTAGAGATGAGTCAGCAGGACAACCCTACTAATAGCAAAAGAAAAGAAATTATAAAAATCAGGGCTGATATTCAGGAGAGGGAAAATAAAAAAACTATGGAAAAAATTAATATCGCTAAAAGTTGGTTCTTTGAAAAGATAAACAGGATCGATAGACCATTGGCAAACCTAACCAAAGAAAGGAGGGAACAAATCTCAATAGCAAGAATAAGGGATGAAAGAGGAGTCATTACAACAGACCCTAATGAAATCAAAAGGATAGTTACACAATATTATGAAGGATTGTACACCAATGAATTCAACAATTTGGAAGACATGGACAAATTCCTGGAAAAACAATCCCTCCCTAGACTATCCTCGGTGGACATCAAGAATCTCAACAGACCCATAGCAATAGAAGAAATAGAAAAGGTTATCAAGGGATAAAAAGGGATAAAAAATCCCCTGGACCAGATGGATACACTGGAGAATTCTATCAAGCATTCAGGGAAGAACTAATACCAATCCTACACAAACTTTTCCAGAACATAGAAAAAGATGGCAAACTCCCAAACTCCTTCTATGAAGCTAGTATAACTCTGATACCCAAACTGGGCAAGGATCCCACAAGAATCGAGAACTACAGACCGATATCCCTAATGAACATTGATGCAAAAATCCTTAACAAAATACTAGCCAACAGAATACAAAAGTATATAAAACAAATAATTCACCATGACCAAGTGGGATTCATACCAGGGATCCAGGGACGGTTCAACATACGAAAGACCATTAGAATTATTCGTCACATTGACATGAAAAAGTATAAGAATCACATGATAATATCAATAGACGCAGAAAAAGCATTTGACAACATACAACACCAATTCCTGTTTAAGACACTAGCGAAGATAGGAATGGAAGGAAAGTTCCTCAAGACAATACAAGCTATATATGAAAAACCAACAGCCAAAGTCGTAGTCAATGGAGAAAAGACTAACACAATCCCACTGAAAAAGGGAACCAGACAAGGATGCCCCTTGTCTCCTCTCCTATTTAATATCGTGCTGGAGGTTTTAGCTAACAGCATAAGGCAAAGAAGTGACATCAAAGGTATTCGTCTGGGGAAGGAAGAGGTGAAACTATCGTTATTTGCAGATGATATGATTTTATATGTGGAAAATCCCAAAAGTTCCACAAGGGGAGTACTGGAAACAATAGAGGAGTTTGGCAGAGTGGCAGGATACAAGATCAACAAACAGAAGTCCATCGGACTGTTATACACATCAGATAAGACCACAGAAGAAGACATCAAAAATGTGGTACCCTTCACAATAGCCAAACACAAATTGAAATATCTAGGGATACACCTGACTGAAAAAAACAAAAGATCTATATAGGGAAAACTATAGAACACTATTACAAGAAACCAAGAGCAACCTCAACAAATGGAAGAATATTCCATGCTCTTGGATTGGGAGACTTAATATAGTTAAGAAGTCAGTTCTGCCAAAAGCACTATATAAGTTTAATGCTATCCCAATACAATTACCATCATCTTTCTTCAAAGAAATGGAAAAACTTATTACCAACTTCATATGGAGAGGGAAGAAACCCAGAATTAGCAGAGAACTCCTCAAAAAGAAGGACACCGTGGGAGGGCTTGCTTTACCTGACTTTGGCACATACTATGCAGCCACAGTTCTCAAAACTGCATGGTATTGGTACAATGACAGATACTCAGACCAATGGAAAAGAACTGAAAACCCAGAAATAAAAGCATCAGCATACACACAGCTGATCTTTGACAAGGGCCCCAAAAATATCAAATGGGAAGCAGATGCCCTCTTTAACAAGTGGTGCTGGAAAAAATGGATATTAACATGCAGAAAAATGAAGCAAGACCCTTATCTCACTCCATGCACAAGAATAAACTCAAGGTGGATCACAGACCTTGAAGTTAAACCCCAAACTATTAGGGCCATCAATGAGGGAATTGGGACCAACTAGAGAACTTTGGCGCAGGGAATACACAGGCTATCAGAAATAGGGAAGGACACAAACACAGAGGATGCACAAATTGACAAATGGGATATACTGAAGATAAAAAACTTGTGTACATCTAAAGAATTCACCAAGAGAGTAATAAGAGAGTCCACAGACTGGGAAAACATCTTTAGCAATGACACATCAGACAATGGCCTTATTACTAAAATCTGCAGTACTCTGCTAGCTTCCAAAAAGAAAAAAACCAATAGCCCACTTGAAAGGTGGGCAAAGGACTTGAACAGAAGTTTCACAGGCGCAGAAACCCGAATGGCCAACAAACATATGAGAAAATGTTCCCGATCATTAGCCATAAGAGAAATGCAGATTAAAACAACAATGAGGTACCACCTGACACCCTCAAAGGTAGCCCGATTCAAAAAATCAGAAAGCAACAAGTGTTGGAGGGGTTGTGGGGAGACAGGAACTCTCATCCACTGCTAGTGGGACTGTAAGTACGTACAGCCACTATGGAAATTAATCTGGCGATACCTAAACCACATGGAAATAGAGTTACCATATGACCCAGCAATCCCCCTTCTGGGCATATACCCAGAAGAGGCAAGAAACAAACCAAGACCAGACATCTGTGCTCCAATGTTCATTGCGGCACAGTTCACAATTGCAAGGAGTTGGAAGCAACCCAAATTTCCCTCAACTGACGATTGGATTAAAAAACTGTGGTATATACATACAATGGAGTACTACGCATCACTAAAAAGCAGTGATGAACGTATGAGGCACATAGCGGCATGGGAAGAACTGGAGGAAATCATGCTAAGCGAGATAAGTCAGGCACAAAAGGACAAGTACAACATGAGCCCGCTGAGGTAAGAATTAAAATTTTTTTTAAAAAGCAAAAGAGGCATAGGGGAAAAAGCTACTGTATACAAACATTTTAGGGGTAAAGACTGTGTAGTATGGAAGAGACCAGACCAAAACCAGGGATGTACATGGTAGACAATGGTGGAGGAGGTGGGGAAAGGAAAACAAAAGGATGAATACAAGGAAGAAAAGGGTAGTGGGGGCATGGGGCATTAATCTACCCAAGGGGAGGGTATTGTTTGTTTCTCCACAGGAAAAGTGGGACCAGACTTTGGCCCAGTGTCGCGGGGTGTGTATGCAATATCCCGGCGTGGAGTAGGGAACCAGTAGAGAGGTCTGGGAGGCTGGCCCCAGCACCATAAATTAAGTGGATTCATGCCCCTCCCCCGAAAAGAATTTGTTCCAAAGGACGACATTGACTCTGCAGCTCCGGGAGACGAACATATCTGATCGGAGCACACGGGAGCAGATGAAGGGGCAGGAGGAGAGAGTGGAGCACAGCCTGGCCCACCAGGCCGTGATGATGATGTTCCTGAGTAGAGCAGCCAGTCCACAGAGAGAACAACATGGCTGGCCCCACTATGAGAAATGATGCCAATCAGTGACTAAGGGCGATACAGGGGACAGCACCGGAGACACAGTGTGGGAATTGCACCTGACCTGATACCACCACACCGAGGCAAATCACTGGGGGAGTGCAGCGAAACAGCAGGGGAATGGAGTGGCAGGGTCCGCAGGGAATGCTGAAAGTGGACTTTGGGGCCAGGGCATGGTGCCCCAACAGACTGGACTGGAGGGCGCTCCTGAAGGCCAGCAGACGATCCCTGAACTGACTACGGGCTTTTCTCTTGTGAACTGTTTTGTTCTGTTCTTTGTCAGTGGTTTATTTTTGTTGTCTGGTTGTATACTGTTGCTTTGTTTTCCTCTGTCTTGTTTTCGTGCATGTTAGTGTCTCCACAGGTCTGTCTGAATAGGACAGGCTGGATGAACTATCTGGAGGAAAAACAACGGGACCGACAGTTCTGGGGGGACTTGGGGTGGGGGGGTAGGGGGCTAAGGAAGTGGTGTTAACAAACCCAGGGACAAGGGAAAAACATGGGACCCCAAATGGTAGAGAGGGGGGAGTGGCAGGCCTGGTGGGAAATGATCAAGGGTAAGGTTGCTTAGAGAAGAGGTACAGAGCCCAGGTGGCGACGAAGCATGGTAGTAGGGCAGGAGGAAAGTCAAGGGAGATGGAAGAAAGAGCTAGGAGTCAAAGGGCATTTATGGAGGTCTAGACAAAGACATGTACATGCAAATATATATAGGAGGATGGGGAAATAGATCTATGTGTCTATATTTATAGGTTAATTATTAAGGTGGCGGAAGGACCTTGGGCCTCTACTCAAACACTCCCTCAATGCATGAATACCCTCTTTTATTAAATTGGAACTCTATGATGCTCACTCTCCCGACACAACGGCTGGAGCCAAAGTGGGTGAACAAGTAAATGTGGTGAAGAAAGCTGATGGTGCCCAGCTATCAAAAGAGATAGTGACTGGGGTCTTAAAGGCTTGAAGATAAACAAGCGGCCATCTAGCTCAGAAGCAACAAAGTCCACATGGAAGAACACACCAGCCTGTGTGATTGAGTGGTCCCGAAGGGATCAGTTACCAGGCATCAAAGAACAAAAAATCATATCATTGACTGCACACCTCCATGATGGGATCGCTGAAGACAAATGGGTGCATAAGCAAATGTGGTGAAGAAAGCTGATGGTGCCCGGCTATCAAAAGAGATAGTGTCTGGGGTCTTAAAGGCTTGAAGGTGAACAAGCGGCCATCTAGCTCAGAAGCAAAAAAGCCCACATGGAAGAAGCACACCGACCAATGCGATCACGAGGTGCCAAGGGACCAGGTATAAGGCATCATGCAAAAAAAAAAAAAAGATATAAGTGTGTGTATGTATGTGTATATGTATATATGTATATGTATATATATAACTTATTAAATGAAGGGGGAAGTGCAGAGTGGAGACCCAAGGCCCAAGTGTCGGCCAATGGAGATCCCCTCATAGAGTGGTTTAGGAGAGGAGATGGGTTAATTAGGGTGCGAGGTAGTGCCGATGAAGAACACAGTTTTCCCCAGATCCTGGATGCTTCCTCCCCCCAGCTACCATGATCCGAATTCTACCTTGCAGGGCTGGATAGGACAGAGGCTGTACACTGGTACATATGAGGGCTGGAGGTACAGGGAATCCAGGGTGGATGATACCTTCAGGACCAAGGCTATGAGGGGCGATGCTGGGAGAGTGGAGGGTGAAGTGGGTTGGAAAGGGGGAACTGATTACAAGGATCCACATGCGACCTCTTCCCTGGGAGAGGGACAGCAGAGAAGTGGGGGAAGGGAGACTCCGGATAGGGCAAGATATGACAAAATAACGATGTATAAATTACCAAGGGCACATGAGGGAGGGGGGAAAGGGAAGGGAGGGAAAAAAAAAAGAGGACCTGATGCAAGGGGCTTAAGTGGAGAGCAACTGCCTTGAGAATGATTGGGGCAGGGAATGTATGGATGTGCTTTATACATTTGATGTATGTATATGTATGGATTGGGATAAGAGTTGTATGAGTCCCTAATAAAATGTAAAAAAAGAAAAGAGGAGAAAAAAATGATTAGGGCAAAGACTGTACAGATGTGCTTTATACAATAGATGTATGTATATGTATGAACTGTGATAAGAATTGTATGAGCCCCAATAAATTGTTTAAAAAATAAAAAAAGAGTTGTATGAGTCCCTAATAAAATGTAAAAAAAGAAAAAAAGGAGAAAAAATGATTAGGGCAAAGACTGTACAGATGTGCTTTATACAATTGATGTATGTATATGTATTAACTGTGATAAGAATTGTATGAGTCCCAATAAATTGTTAAAAAAAAAAAAAGAAAAGAAAAATGGAACCAGGAAAGTGATTTCACCATCTTTGGGGGCGATGGGGCATAAGTCATAAGTGTCACTTTGTAAATGCTGATGCATGTTCACTTCAAACAATAAGGATAAAATAAAACAACTGGGAAAAATCTAAAAAAAAAAAAAAAGATGAACAAGTGGCGATCTAGCTGAGAAGCAACAAAGCCCACATGGAAGAAGCACACCAGCCTGTGTGATCATGAGGCGTTGTGGCGATCAGGTATCAGACAACTAAGACACAGAACAAAAGCATACGCAATGTGAAGGGGGGTGGGGCGGGGTGGCGTGGAGTGGAGACCCAAAGCCCATCTGTAGACAGTTTGACATCCCCTAACAGAAGGGTCACAAGGAAGAAATGAGGCAGTCAGAGTGCAGTATAGCACCAATGAAATACAACTTTCCTCTAGTTCTTTAATGATTCCTTCCCTCCATTATCATGACCCCAATTCTACCTTAAAAATCAGAGTAGACCAGAACGTGCACCTAGCTACAAATAAGAGATCACAGCATAGAGAATCCAGGATAGATAAACGTCTCAGGGCCAACAATGAGAGTAGCGATACCAGGAGGATAAGGGGAAAGTGGGGGGAGAAATTGAGACTCGATCACAGGGATCAACATATAACCCCCTCCCAGGGGGACAAACAACAGAAAAGTGGGTAAAGGGCAACAGAGGACTATGTAAGATATGAACATAATAATCTATAACTTATCAAGGGTTCATGACGGAGGAAGGGTGGGGGAGGGAGGGAAAAATGAGAAGGTGATATCAAGGGCTCAAGTAGAAATAAAATGCTTTGAAAATGATGATGGCAACATATGGACAAATGTGTTTAACACAATGGATGAATGTATGGATTGTGATGGGACATGTTAAAGCCGTCAAAAAAGTATTTAATAAAAAGAAAAAAATGAATAGCCCACTGAAGAGGTGGGCAAAAGACTTGAACAGAACATTCACAAAGGAGGAAACCCAAATGACCAATAAACATATGAGAAAATGTTCCGGATCATTAACCATCCAGGAAATAAACACTAGAACAACTATGAGATACCACCTAACATCCACAAGATTATCCGAATTAAAAAAAAAACAGAAAGCACCAAATTTTGGAGGGGGTGTGATGAGATAGGAATGCTCATTCACTGCTCGTGGCCTTGTGGTTACATAAGGCACAGCAGAAAGCGATTTGGCAATACCTAAATCAGATGGAAATCGAGTGACCTTTCACCCAGCAATTCCACTACTGGTCATATATGCAGAAGAAATAATAAACAGACCACGACCAGACATCTGCACACCAGTGTTTATCACTGCGCAGTTCACTATCACAAAGAATCAGAAACAGCCTATATTTCCATCAGTAGACGAAAGGATTAAAAACTCTAGCATATACACAAAATGGAGCAAAACGCATCCCTAAAAAACAGTGATTAAATGATGAAGCGTCTCATCTTGTGGAAAGAGTTGGAGGGTATTATGCTGAGTGAAGTTAGCCGAGCAAAGTTAGCCAAGCACAAAAGAACAAATACAACGTGAGTCCACTGAAGTAGGTTCAAACAACAGAATGGGCATAGGGAAATATGCATATATCACACAGTTCCTGGGCTGAAGACCAGATAATCTGGTAAGAGCCAGACCAAACATAATGATGCATAAGTAATCAAAAATACATAAAAGAAAAAATTAAAAAGAAGCAGATAGCACCTAGGAGGAAAAAGCATCTCCCCCTCTCCCCACTCAAATGCCTTTATGGAGCACAGAGGGGTGGGGGAAGAAAAAATATGGCAGTGGGAGAACAAGGGACGGGTATTGTTATGTCTCCATAAGGATGGGAGAGAGAGTAGACCTCATTCTGCTGTGCCAGGCCTTACAGGCAATGTTGCTGATCAGAGCAGCTCATTCAAATAGAAGACTGCAGGCCCAGCCTCAGCTTCAGACATGACGTCTGTTCCTTCCCTAGACAACAGCACTACAGAGGACAGCACTGAAGATACCATCAGGGGAGGGTGACAGGGATGCCCCATCCACATAGGGGCAAACCAAGAGGGCAGTACAACAGACCTTCAATGGGAGAAAGGCCACAACGTCCCTGTGGAATCATGATTGTAGACTTCTGACTGGGAGCAGCACATGGTACCTCATCTGAACTGGCTGGGGGATATTCACAAGGGGGCCACCCAAAGTCTAAAGGTGTACCGGAGTGGGGTGGTGTGACAGGGAGCGCTTCATCCTTGACTGCAGGAAGAGCAATTGGGTCTTGTAGAAGGCGTGCCCCTTGGATGCGAATGCTGAGCACTAAAAGGGTGTACATGCTGCTGGGTAAGCGAGTCCTGGGATATGGATCCCTGAAAGAAAAGGGGATTGGTATGATGGATTATAACAGGGCCTGCTCGCTATTCAACAGAGGAATACTCATCTACTCTTGGCCAGACAACAGTTAGACTTGGAACTATTTGTACAGTCTCTCTCTCTCTCTCTCTCTCTCCCCACCTCCCTCTTTTCTCTCTCTTTTTTCCTTTTGGTGTCTACCTATATAAAATAAACAATCCCAAGGAGACAGCAACAGTACCAATGGTTCTGGGGAGGTTCTGGGGGGGGGGGTTCTGGGGGGGGCATGGGGAGGGGCATGGAAGAGGAAGAAGTGTGGGTCAGGGGAATAGCAAGAATTCTCAAATTGACAGTGAGGAGGGTGTAGCATTCCCAGTCATGTGTGATCAATTGAAATGCACCCAAGAGGAGTTATTGGGAAAACATGGAAAAGAAAAAGAGGAAAGAACAAGAAAGTAAAATATGAGACAGAGAGGTATAAGTATAGACTTATACATATTTAAATATATAAAGATAGATGTATTTGTCTATGTGCAGGGGGGAGGTTGGTTGTCAATACAATAAAGAAGCAGATGGGCTTTGCGCCTCTACTTAAATCTTACCTCAGGACAAGAACAGTTTGTTCTAATAATGTGGCATTGTATGATACTCACCTTCTCAACATGATCGCTGAAGACAAAATGGGTGCATAAGCAAATGTGATAAAGAACGCTAATGTGCCTGGCTATTGGAAAATATAGTTTCTGGGGTCTTAAAGGCTTGAAGTTAAACAAGTGGCCATCTAACAGGGAAGCAACAAAACCCATATGGAAGAAGAACACCAGCTTGTGTGATCATGAGATATTCACAGGAATAGGTATCAGAAGTTCAAAAACAAGCAAGCAAATTGATGTGAAGGAACATAGATAAAGTGGAGACCCCAAACCCACCTGTAAGATAATTGGACAGTTCTTCCCAGAAGGACCACATGGAAGGCATGATATTCCCAGAGTGCAGTATAGCACTGAAGAAACACATAACTATCCTCTAGTTCTTTATTATTTCCTCCATTTACTATTATGGTCTTAGTTTTACTTCATTAATCTTGTTAAACCTGCATATGTTCATTTGTATAATTAAGATTGTTCGATACATGAAATGGAAAATAGATAAACCATCCAGAAATAGTAAATAGTAATGGGAGTAATGATTCCCTGAAGGTAAAGGAAGAAGTGTTGGGAGGGTGGGGAGAAGGGGAAGCTGATAACTCTATAACCCCATTTGAGGTGGATGAATAACAGAACTGTAGGTGAGTGGATACATTGGATGGTGTAAGATATGGACAAATAAATAAAATAATAATAATAATAATATAACAAGGGATCCTGGGAGTAGGCTGGGAGAAGGTGGGGATAAAGGGGAGCTGATACCAAAGAGTTCAAGAAGAAAGAAAGTATTTTGAAAATTAGGGTAGCAGCAATTGTATAATTATGCTTGGTCTAACTGAATTATGGATTGTTATATCTTTAAGATTTCCCAATAAAATAATTTTTTTAAATTTAAATATGTAGCTTAAAAATTCTGTTTTGGGGGTACCCTCTCTTATATTCAAGATGTTATCTGTTTGTTTGTTTTTTAACATTTTATTAGGGGCTCATACAACTCTTATCACAATCCATACATATACATGCATCAATTGTATAAAGCACATCCGCACATTCTTTGCCCTAATCACTTTCAAAGCATTTGGTCTCCACTTAAGCCCTTTGCATCAGGTCCTCTCTTTTTTTCTGTTATCTGTTATAGACTAATAATACCAAAACTCACTGTCATTCAGTTAATTCTGACTAATAGCAACCATATAGGACCGAGTATTACTGCCACCGTGGGTTTGGGACAGTGTAAAGTTACAGGAAGAGACAGTCTTGGATTTCTCCCTTGGAGTACCTCGTGGAATGGAACGGTTGGCCTCTGGTTAACTGTAGCTCACGACACTACGAGGGCTCCTTGTAAATAATGATAGCTAACATTGATTCAGCAACTCCTCTGTGGCAGCAATACTTCAGAGGTACTGTTTTATTTCCACCCTCCAATAGCCCTAGCAACTAGGTATTTTCCTTCCTCCATTTTACAATGAAAAAGGTGAGTCCAATTAGTGTTTTCTCAACTTCTACCAATGAACGAGAAGCACTGTGAGTCAGATTAAAGTTCTTTCTATAACTTTGGAACAACTGGATTTTTTTCAACCCCACATTTGTGGATATTTCTAAGAGGCTAGTATACAGTGATTCCAGTACTGCTCGTATACATTGTAAGCACTAACTCTATAAGGTAACTCTCATCATGCATGAGGTATTCTCCTTTTTTGTGGTATTCAATTTGTTAATGTTAAATTGTACAACAACCACTGTGCTTCAGTTTGTCTTATTGTGGTGCTTGTGTGTTGCTGTGATGCTGGAAACTATGTCACTGGTATTTCAAGTGCCAACAGGGTCACCCTAAGTGAAAAGTTTTCAGCAGAGCTTCCATACTGAGAACAGACAACAAAGAACCCAGCTCCCTACGTTGGGGGAAGGAGTTGCAGAAAACCTTACGCATAGCTTCCAAATGTTGTCAGGTACTGAAGGCCTAACGAATGGAACTAGAACCTTATTGGAGACATTGCCTGAGGAGAGGCCCCTTGGGATGGAGGGTACACAAAATGTGATTGAGAAAAGGCTCACAGACTGGGGTCGACCATGGTGATGCCAGTGATGTACAGCCTCGCCTCTGCTATCTACCATGGTGATGCTAGTGATGTACAGCCTCAGAATCTTCACTTACTGTTGGGGCATGGTTTGAGATCGTAAACCAAGGACATCCAGACAACTTTTCTCATAACAATATGTGTCGATCTAAATACGTTTAAGAGACCACCAGCTATGGTGACTTGTGTGGTGCCATGATGCTGGAAAGCAAGCCACAGGCATTTTATAGACCAGCAGGGTCAAGGAAGAGGGGCAAGCTAGAGTGGAACACCCAGACTAACATAGACTAGGAAGAAAGAAGACATAGTCGTCAAGTTTTGAAAATGCTATGGATCGCAGCAGACTATTGGCTTATCGGCTGCTGGAAGATGAGCCTTCTAGGTTGGAAGGCCCGCAACAATGAATTCTAGGATACCAACAATCATGTAGATGGCACAGGAATCATGTAGATGGCACAATGCTTCTTTCTGTTTTGCTACATGAAGCCACCATGAATCTGAGTCAACTCAATAACAACTATCAACAACATGTCCAAAAAATTGGCTTTGGGTGCCTTACTGGAAACTGGAAGAGGGAGATGTAGCTTAGAGAGAGAGAGAGGCCCAAGCAAAATGCTAGCTTGCAGATCCTGGCGAGAAAGTTGTACAAGGAGAAATTATGGATACTGAAAGCAGCCGAAGAACTTTAGGACAGGATGTTTAACTTTCTGTGCTGTAGTTGCCTCCCATCAGTCAGCAGAAGTCTAATACTTTTATGTTTGAAACTGTGAAGGGAGTCAGCTGGGAAAGTCGAGAGGATGTAAGGAGCTAGCAATTTGTGCACCTTATACTGAGATTATACAGAAGCAGCCTCAGCATTTTCCTTGTTCCAAATACTCTGGACAGGTTTAAGAGGGCCCGGGACTGCAGTGAGTGGGATGGGGTTTGAGACAAGTCATCCAGATAAGGAGAAGGGAGACTCAGGAAGAGATGAAGACTTTGGAGCCCCCAGGAAGCAGAGGCTGGGTTGAAGGAGGATATGACTATGTACTTTTTAAGAAAGACTACTCAGGAGAAGAGACGATGGGTCATTTCCTAATATTGTTCCTAGGAAGGCCAAGTCACAGACTTTCGTTTGTGCTGAGTTTTAGAATTTTACACACTTACATTTAGCTACTCAGCATCTCAGTTCCTAGAAAATGATTTTTTAGATCCTCTTTTCAATCAGTGCTAATGAAAGAAGAAAATATCAGCCTCTCATATCACCCAAGACTGCGGAGAGAAATGAATCATTTTACTGCTATTGCATCACGTTTGCTTGCATGGCCTCCATAGCGCTGAACATTTTCAATTTTGGTCTAAGTAAGCAGAAAGTTTTACAGGTTTTTTTTCCCACAGCATTATTTGTAAATCTTTATTATTCTCTCATTTCGCTTATTGAAGGATTTTCAAACAGTGTTTTATGTAAGGTGATAGAGTCTCTGGGATAATACCCTCTTTGCTGCTAACTGAGAGGCTGCAGGTTCAGGTCTACCCAGAAGCACCTTGGAGGAGTGTACTGACATCTACTAATGAGAAATCAGCTATTGAAAAGCCCTGTGGAATACATTTCAAGTGTGACACGCAGAATTGACTCAACAGCAAAAACAAACTATGGCCCACGAAAACTCATCAGATAACGTTCGACAAACTGCCGGCTAACGGGAAAAAAGGAACCTTTTCAGCAGACTGCTTGTCATTATGAAGATTTTTTTGAAGCCTTATTTCCCATTTTTAAGCGCTGATTCATAAGCCCTTTGTATTGAACTCAGGACATTTTGGTTGGGCACTGTGTGATTATAAACAGTTTTTGAGAAATGGAGGTTCTATATCCAGTTTTATTTTCGCCTGTGTCCGGTGTTTGATTAAAGGATACAAAAGAGGAAGGGGTGCCTCATGTCATGCCGTTGTGCACTGGCTTCTGGGAGCCGATGCCTCAAACTTCCAGGGCCTGTCCTGAACTCTCCTTTGTAAGTGCCCTATCCAGCAGGGTCTTCCTCCACCCAGAGGTGTCAGGAGGCTGGTGAGGGAGCCGAAAAACTGGAAGTGGCAGTTATGAATGCTACCACTTGACCCCAGCCAACTGCTATACTATTACAACCGAAACTTTGGCGACAATGTATAGCTTGCCAGGTGAGGGATTGCTGGAGCTGAGATGTGGCCTGTACAGCAGCTCCACTGCTGCTTTGGAGACAAGAGGTGGGTAGACCATGACGTGAAAAGGAACATAGCTTTCTGCCTGAGAGAGAAAAAAATTTCATGCAAGATTGAGAAGAACTGTAATAATTAGCTTGATTGTTCCTTCCTCTTGGGAAGAAACACAGCATTCTCTACTTCTATGACAAAGCCTCCGCCTGTGGGCGAGAGGGATTTGTCTGGGCCTCCCTAGGGACCATGTCTACTCAACAGTGAAAAGCAAGAAAGTGGCCTGCGGAAGCAGGAGGTTTATTTTGATATCATATCTCAAATCACACATAAACTGTGGCCATTTTTTTCACACGATGGTAAATAATAGGCTTTCCACTTGAGAACATTTGGAATTACACACACACCCCCCCCACACACACACACACACTGGAATATATGCGAAACAAAGTGAGCAAATGCTCACATTGTAAAACAGTAAGCTATCCCCCACCCACAGCCCCAGTAAAGACAGGCCATCGTTTAGACCTCTAACCAAATCACAGGGCCCCTGATGGCACAGTGCTCAGTTGCCAACAGAGAAATCTGTGACTTGAACCCACAAATCTCTCCCTGGGAGAAAGGAGTGGCAGTTCATTCCTGTAAAGGTTTTCCATCGGGTCGCTATGACTCGGAATCATCAACTGGACCACGATGGGTGTGGATGGGTTCCAGGACTGTAAGCTCCAATGGCAACAGTGCCTACGCAAGAAATTCAAGGGAGTAAATCTAGATTGATGGACTAACAGGAGTTATTGAAGGGGATTCAGACAAACTGGGGACTCGTGCCCAACTGAAAAGGAGACAGCATTCAGCTCCACCAGTTGTTACCAGGCAGAAATGTACACTTCACATTTGCCAATAGTCTGGGTTATTTGTTTGTTTTTTTGGAGGGAAAAATCTCACAGATATCAACTCATTTGTGACTCATAGTGACCCTGTTAGACAGAGAGAGGATAGAGAGTAACTGTCCCCCGTGTATTTCATAAACTGGGAATCTGAGACAGGAGTAAAAAAATTCCTATTTCTCCCTTGAAGTAACTGGTGGCTTTGAACTGCTGACTTTGTTGTTAGCAGCCCAACTACACTCAATGGTTTAGGAATCCTAAGAGAAACCCATAATGCAGATTTTCTTTTACGTGTAAAATCCCCTGATTTTTAAATATTGACTATTACTTTTGAAAGATGTTGTATGATATGTAATGCATGTAACAATAAAACCATTTTTAAATTATATTTTAAAGACTTTAAATATTGTCCTGGATGGGGCCTAATTCAGCCTCATGACATTTCCAGGAGATAATATTCAGGATGGACTTACAGTCTGAAAGGAGGGAAGAAATGAGGCACATAGCAGAAACAGAGCTTTCCCACTTAAGAGTCTTAAGCTGTTCTTCCACTCAGTAGACCAGTTGGAAAGGAGCTATGCAGCCAGACACTATATTTCCCAGCCTCCTTGACATGTGAGTAATTGTAGTCAATGGAAATGAAGTATGTAAATACTAGGAAGAGAATGACAAATAACTTTGTCATTTTGTATTTACTATGTGTCTTCATCATATTGTCATCCCTTTCTAGAGCAACATTTGGACTTCATCAACCAAAGAGGTCAGATGTATTGGCAAGGACCTGGCACATTCTCACATATTATAAGCCATGCGTATGTGAGACACTTTACCCTAACCATGACCTGAAAAGGGGAATGTTGCCTTGTATTGAAAATAGAGTATTAGGGAACATAGTTCCAATTTCTCCTCAATCTTGAGAAGGATGTGAGGAGCAAAAAAATATGGCTTAGGCTCAAGCTTCCTCTGTGAAGATACACATAGCAAGCAATGAGTAGAAGGCAGAGGTTACCTGGTACCTGAGAGCATTTCAGGAAGATGTTGCTACTCTTTTTTCATTCTTCCTAAGCAGTCTACTCAGCTGTGCACATCTTGATGACCAAGGTTCCCATTTCCTCTTCTCTTTTTTCCCCACTAGAGAAAATGTAGTGAAATGACTACTAAGTAAAATTTTTACTTCCTTATTTTACTCCAAATAAATATCATAAATTTAATCTTTACACAAATCTGATTGAATAGCTTTATCAGTCATTGTACTTCTAATATCTAAGTGGTGATGAAACTTAATGAAGTGGTGTCCTAATTAGAAATGTAACATATTTCTGGATACTGGAGAATAACACAGAAAGACTGCTCTCTTTCTTGGGCCCTTATATCTTGACCTTTGGACTCTTTCAAAATTTATAGTCTTGCCTAAATAGAAGCTTCTGCGCTTGGTGACTCGTAAATGGATATATATTAACTTGTTGTGCCTGCTTATCACTTTTTAGTGGTCATATGAATGTCTGTCCATCATTTTCCCCTTTGTCAATCTTAAAGCCATTCTTCTTGTATCCTGACCACCATTTCTTTGACCAAAATCCTCCCTACAAGCTGTCTCTCATCAAACCAACTTCACAGCATTTTAAAGGCAAGATCTCTATACTGTATTTATTGTTAGTTGATGTGTCTAATAAGCTTGGGCTCATGGCAACCTTGTGTAAAACAGAAGAAAACATTGTCCAACCCTGGATCATCCTCAAGATCTTTGATGTGCCTGAGCCATTGTTGTAGCCACTGTGGCAACCCATAGTATCTACAACTGCCATTTCATTGTATCTATATCATTTATAATAAAATATCCGTATTATATTTATCATGATACTTCCCAGCTCTCTATATGTCAAATATAAAGCTTTTGTAAGAAAATAAGCAAGTTAGTTAGTTGGGGGGCTGGCATATATAAAAGTAGAAAATGGCTCTACCTTCTCCATTCAATATCTGCTCATTGATTTTAAAATTTTATTGCTGCCTTTGACAAGGCTAGTGCCACTAAGTAATTACCTAGTTTGGACTTTTTAACCATGTGAGGACTTATCTCACATTTCCCACGTGAAAACTAGTCATTATAAAGTCAAACTCGTGTTGATGTTATCTACAGAAAGACTCTACACAGCACACTGGGTGTTATAAGGCAGCATGGAGTAAGCTTTGTTGTTACAGCCCTTCCTCACTCAGCTGGCAATGTTCCCTTGTCACTGGAGTATTCACTTAATAGAGTTTTGTATAAATGTAAACATTATTTTATCCATTTCAAATGTAAGCCAACCATGTTGTGTCTCCTGTCCCTGATCCATTCTCAGGGTTTGTTTTCACTGAAGCCCTTGGTCAACACTGATCCATAGAGGCTTGTTTCGGAGGTGACATTTCATTGCTCTGGTGTTTCGCAGTTTGCTCTCCTTTGTTGGTTTGACTTTCTAAGGTTATGCCCCAGGGATTATTTTTTAATTAATTTATGCCTGAAATTTGGGCAGAAACTCAAGATACATCTAAGAAAACCTTCCTGGGTGGCTGGGAGTGGTGGAAGAGGTCACTGGGTATAAAGATAAGTGGGAAGCTAATGGAGGGGCAGGGAAGGGAGGGTCTGATCAGATAAATTCAGGAATCAGATAACAGGTACAGCTCAGGAGGCTGCAATTAGCATAGTGGAAGGAGGTCACAGAGTAAAGTCAGCTGAAAAATAAACCATGTGGACTAGGTAAATCAGAGCCCCGAGTCCAGGAAACAGTTGGCAGAAATGACAAAACACTGACTACTGGGGATTCAATGTGAGTGGCCTTTTTAGGGAAAAGTGAAGGAGGAATATAGGGGATCTTGAGTCCAGAGAAAGATATAGGCAAGCAATCCTCCTACCCTCTCCCTAGAAGTACTTATGGCCCCTAACTCCATGGTTGACAGCCAACAACACAAGCAAAGCAGGCTTCCATTTCCCATTGAGCAATTTTCCTATTATCAGGGCCAGCTCTAAAGTTTAATCTCCCTTATTTCCTGAGGACAACAGACAGCTATCTGCAAGTGACAGATACTTAGAACAAACAGGATGGAGCTACAACTAGAAGAGGGAACTGCTATTTATCACACAAGTGTTTAAGCTCATGGCCAAGCCACTGCCTTCCAGTTGATTCCAACTCATCGCAAGCCCACTGGGCAGAGCAGAACTGTCCCACAGGGTTTCCAAGGTTGCACATCATTACAAAAGCCTACTGCCACATCTTTTTCCAAGGGTGAAGCTGGTGGACTTGAACCTCCTACCTTTAAATTATCAGCTGAGCACTTAATCACTGTGCTACAAGGATTCCTTTTCTTTAGCCGTTAACTGAGTAAAAATATTATGCTTTCCCACTCAATTAGGATTTTAACATGTAGTGATGTAAACTACAATTTTTCACAAATATTTTCATTGTTACACATGAATACAGATGTGTAATATGTAAAGATGTGCAAACTCCTCAATACCACTTGATGCTTCACTCAGTAAGCATTTCTAACTAAATGCCTACTTTACTAAAGTAGGCATTTAGTTAGAAATGAAAACTTAGTTTGATCTCCTGGTTTCCGCCAGAAACATTTTTTAACAATTGTATTGGCACTGAATCCACATATCACACAATTCAATAGTTCGATCATATAAAGAAGAGTTGTACAATCATTACCACAATCAATTTAGGACACTTTCTCTGTGTAATCGCCATCAGTTCTAGTGCTCTCTCCCCATCCCACATATATCGTTTGCTCCCCCTGCCCATCCCCGCCCTCTCACCCTCCCTGTCTCCACCCCTCCCCCCCTACCTCCCCTATAAACCCTTGCATCAGTTCTTATGCTCTACTCCTTCTGTGCTGCACAAACTAGAGAACCCAACAGACACAAAAAAATCAGAAGCAAAATGAAGTGAGAAGGATAAAATAATAACCACACAAAGCTAAAGATACAAATTGTGAGTAAGAAAGAAAAGACGACTGTGAATATTTAAAGACCAGCCAAACTTTTTTGTCATGGAAATAGCAGGAAATGCTTGGCCTAGGCGAATTTCAGGTTGGGTGAAGAGGGAGGTCACCTGACCAAAATCAAGTTCAATTCAATATAGTCACGAGTACAATGATCCCTCTGATAGTAAAGCTACTCAAGCCCCTTGCCTGTGGTTAGTGGGGAGCCGTCTGAGGCTTCATCTGACTAGATACTCTGCAGATGGGTTTGGGGTCCCCACTGTCCTCCATAACCTTCTACAAATTGGGCAATTGCAATTTAGGCTTTGCTGCTTTTCCCTTTGTCATATTTGAATTTTGCTATTGTTGTCTTTGGATTACACAAGCTGGTGTGCTTTCTTCCATGTGGTCTTAGTTGTCTCCTTGCTTAGATGGCTGATATATAGATTTAAGGTTATTCATGACTTCAAGGCTCTTGGTTTGATTTATCCATAAAAATTTTCTTCAAGCTACTGCCATTTTTTTCCTTTGAACTTGTCTGTGACAAGGAAGATCTGACTATGCTTTCAAGTCACCAATAGAAATATCTACCATCCCCACACTTTTTCCATGTGACAAGATCTAATATGATTAAAGAGAAAATGAAATCCCATTTGCAGCCTACTGCATGTGCATACATCATTTCTTTTGTTATGGTGAAAAAGAGAAAGCACCCTTCCTCCCCCAAAGTCAATTTTCCACTCCTGATGGGTTACCCCTTCACCTCCTTAGCCTTGAGTATCATACAGAGTTCTCAGAATGGAATACTGTAAATATGATAAGAATTAGCTTATACCATTAAGCAATCAAAACTTACCAGAATTTGAACATAAAGGTTTATTCTGATCAGTTATTCTATATGTATATTTGGAGGTCACTTTGATTTCAGAAAAGATAAATTCCATATGTTATTTTGATTTCAGAAAAGACAAATGGTTCAAAGAAACTAGGTAAACAGAATTTAGAAAGAGAAAGAACAGAAGAGCAACCATTGGGTAATCTTAACTTGATTGAGTGAATGCTGCCTTCCCCTTTTACTGACATCAACTGGTCTCAGTTTACTTTTCAGTTTACTTCTCAGTTTACTTCTGCTAATAATTTGGCCCTTCACTCACCTGCAGCCTTGAAGTCTTTTGGATTTGTTTGTTTGTTTTTTTGTCGTTGATGTTATTTTAAGATTTTTCAGTTAGGATACAATGGTTTTACAAGTATTTTCTTCTAGCGATAAACAAACTAGTATTGTTGTGCAGCTGCTCCTGGCAGTCTTCTGCAATTTGAAGTAGGCTTTGCAGGTTAATATTTGGTTTTATGAATAATATGGAAACCCAAACTCACTACCATTGAGTCAATTCTGACTCATAGCAACCCTATAGGACAGGGTAGAACTTCCCCTGTGGTTTTCTGAAACTGTAACTCTTTACAGGAGCAGAAAACCTCATCTTTCTTCCATGGAGAGGATGGTGGTTTCAAACCGCTGACCTTATAAATAGCACCCACTATGCCACCAGGGTTCCATTAATGAATAATAAAAACCTTAACATCAAAATAAGTTGTCCGTTATTAACTTTGCTACTTAAGAGCAGAAAACTTCTGACAGAATGAAAACTTCACAATATATACATGAACACACACATCCAGGGTATAAAACAATTTGCATAGTATAATGTCATTTAAATTTTATCAATAATTATTAAAAAAAGGATCAAATGTGTGAATTAGTACTGACTGTGTGAATTACAAAAAATTATGGATAAACATTTCAAATAATTGGAATTGCAGAACATATAAATATGTTCCTGTAGAACCTGAAGACAGACCAAGAGGAAGCTATTCTAACAGATTAATGGAATTAAAATCAGGAAAACTGTGGATCAGGGTCATATCTTTTCACTATACTTAGTCAATCTGTGTGCGGAGCAAATAATCTGAGAAGCTGATCTATTGAAGAAGGACACAGCATCAGGATGGGAGGAACAAATTCTTTCAACTCTCTGACTCCAATCTTTATGAATCAGAAAAGCTGGGTGAGAAGACAGAAATCTTCATTTTATCCCATCTTCTAGAGGTTTGGAAGGAGCCCTGGTAGAGTAGTTGGTAATGTGTTGGGCTGCTAACCTCAAGGTCAGCAGTTCAGAACCAAACTGCTCCACAAGAGAAAGATGAGACTTTCTAGTCTTAGAAAACCACCAGGGAAGTTCAGCATCACTATGAATCAGAATTGACTGGCTAGTAAGGAATTTGGATGTTGGTTTTTTCAAAGTTTGATGCACACTAAGGGTTGAGAATCCTTGGTCTAGATAAATTGATTTATCTAGACACTGTCTCACTGAATGTGGAAAAGAATCAACAGACTTGATTGTCATTTCCTCACACTCTAATTGAGCTGTGCTCTGCATGGTGGGTAGTTTAAAACCTCCAACTGCTCCAGGGATAAAGATAAGGCTGTCTACGCCCATACACAGTTAGAGTCTAAGTCTAAGAAACCAGCAGGGTCCCTATGAGTCAGCAGTGGCAGTGAGTTTGGTGTGGTTTCTGACTCAAAGACTGAAGAAAAAAAAAACAAGAAAAGGATCTTTAGCCTAGAGGAAAGTTAAGAGTTTCTCTCACTACTCCAGATAAGTAGAAGAGGCATGTGTGTGGAAGCATTCCTTAGCAGCAATTTTTTAAAAATTGAGTATTAACCTTATCCCAACATCAGGTCAAGGATATCAGCATTTAGCTGTGATTTGGCAACATGAAGTGGGTAGTACTCCCCAGGATCTCCCTCCCAGTGAGCTAGTTCTTTATTTCAAACAGTGAGGAAATAGGAGTAGGCATACCCAGCCACATGAAGGAAAGTCAGGCATTCAGGAAAGGCTATAAAATAAAAGCAACTCTAACTGACCAAGCCTTTTAAAATGTAACCAAAAGTAAATCACACACTAACAGTTTAAAGTTAAATTATTACTTTTAGTCAAGGCCCATCTATCTATTTTATGTTTAAAGGCCGTGGCTTCAAATGGCTGAAATAGGTTGCTACTAAGCATTTTTTGATGGGAAAGACAAATTGAAGAGGAATAGCATCATGTTCATTGTCAAAAGTGTATTTCAAGATCTATCTGAAGTACAATGCTGTCAATGATAAAAAAAAAGTACCCATATGCCTACAAGGAAATAAAAAATGTGACTACTATTCAAAATTGCATATCAACCACTAAAACCAATGATGAAGAAATGGAAGCTTTCTACCAACTTCTGCCTAAAGGAAGCCCCACTCTGATGACCAATCTCCTGCCCAAAGGTATTCAGTTTTACTTAGAAGAAGTACAGCCAGAATGCCCCTTGGAAATTAAGATAGCAAGACTTTGTCTCACATACTTTGAATATGTTATTAGGGGAGACCAGTTCCTGGAAAAGGACAATGGGCTTGGTAAAGCAGAAGGGCAATGAAATACAGGAAGATCCCTGATAAGATGGATTGGCACAGTGTCTATAACAGTGGACTCAAACATCACAATGATTGTGAGGATGGCACAATTGTGAGGATGGAAGTGTTTTGTTGATATGCATAGGGTTCCTATCAGTCAGAACTAACTTGACAGCAGCTGACAACAATAACTAACTTCCCAAGTCTTAAATTTACCAAACTGGAATCAAGGTGCATTGATAATTTCTGGTGGATGGAATGTGAAATATGGGGGCAAAGAGGAAGGATCAGTAGTTGTAAAACACAATTTTAGTGCTATATATGATGTCAGCAGTCACATGATAGAGTTTTGCTAATCAAAGACTTATTCGTTGGCGAGGAAAGGAAAGTGTGGGGGGCATGTCTCACCTCCTCTGACTCCACTAAGGGGAAGAAAAAGCCAACGTCATATCTTCCCAACAGTGATTCCAGTCAAGAAGAGGACAGACATGCCTCCACCCTCCCAAAGAATGTTGATATTTTTCACCCTGTTCTGACACAAACTTTCCCTCCTCTACTTCTTTGTGGCAATGGCCACACAGAGCTGAGAGATGATAATTACAATTATGGAATTTATTAGAGAAATTAACAGGTAATACAAATCAGGATCCGAAATGCTAAGTTCAGTCCTTCTATCCTCAGTGCTTCTTTCTAGTTGTGTCGTGGGCATGTCTCTCTCAAGCCCTTGACCCCTCATCCACACCGCCTCAGGGCCTCTGACTTGCTTGGACAAAGGTTATAAGCCTCTTTGGCATTGATAATTGCTCAAAGGGTATGCCACTCCACTTTCCAGCATCCCGCTAAAAATTACTTAGCTTAACTTGCTCTGTGAGCCAGGAAGTTTGCCATTCTGTCTTACAGCCTTTGAAATACAGCTTCAAGCTCAGATGTACTGTGTTGGTCTTCTTTCTTGTTCTTGGGATTCTCTCCTCATGCTTTTGAGATGGCTCACTTGACATACAGTGGAATGGGAAAACCCAGCAATCCCCTCATATTAGTCCCACATACCCTGTTTGCAGGCTTCCACACCATCTTCTAATCGAAAGTTACAAAGGCTGGAGAGAAGAGCCATACCAAGTACTTTCATTTCACTACAATTGCGAATACCATTTTTCAGCATCGCCAATGACAGTTGTACACATGAACCTCACCAGATAGAATACACAAACACAAATTGACTACATCTATTGAAAGAGATGGTAGAGAAGTTCGATGTCAACGGCCAAAATAAGACCAGGGGCACAAATGCAAGTCCAAGTTGAAAATAAAGAACATTAAGACCAGTTAACAAGAGCCAACTATGGTCTTGAGTATATACTATCTGATTTTAGAGACTATCTAAAGATTAGATGCATTCAGCACTAATGACCAGAAACCAGAGGAATTGTGCTACATCAAGAACATCATACGTGAAGAAAGCAGGTCATCAAAAAAGGACAGGAAAGAACAAAGTGAATGTGAGAGGAGACTCAAACTTGTTCTTGAATGTAGAGAAACTAATATGACTAGAAAAAAAAATGATGACGTAAATGGGCTGAACAGAAAATGTCAAAGGGAAGAACAAGGAGACAAAATCATGTATCATAATGAAATTATCATAGATCTCGAGTTATAAAATCAAAGGGAAACAAAGATGCTCAAAATTTGTAAGCTGAAAGAACTGAAGAAAAAATTCCAAGTCTTGAATTTCATCATTGAAGGATTCTGAATCTATATGCTGTGAGATAGTTGGTATTGTTTTGTTTTGTTGTTGCTGGTTTTTTCACTCTATGGGGAAAATATTGAATGATGCAGGAAGCAAGAAGCTGGAAAGAATGGAATGCTACCTTACCAAAAAGAATTAGTAGATGATCAATCATTTCAGGATACAGCAGTCAATTTAAAACCTATGAACACAGGAAGAAGTTCAGGTTGCATTGAAGGCATTAGCAAAAACCCACGGCTCTAGGAATTAACAAAACACCAATTTAAAGGTTTTTATAAATTGAGGTACAGACTTCTGGCAAGATGGCAACCGAGTAACACATACCAGAGAGACTCCACAGAAATCAGCACAGGAGAGCAACTGAGAGCGAAATTCCACTCTGGCAGGTCACAGGAGGAGCATCATAAAGATAAGTAGACACAGATGTCTAGGTTTTGAGGAGCTATGGGCTTTTGGCTTATCAGTGTGGAGGCAGTCTAAACTCTCCCACAGTTTCAGCCAGAGCTAGGCTCCTTTGACCTGCCCAAGGCTTTACTTCAACACAGCCACAACTGGGCAGGGTTTAAACCTCCCCAGACCCATGCTCAGGCAGGCGACCAGGGCTCAGTTATATGTTTACTTGGTTTCTCTCTCTTCTCTCTTTCACCCCCTCAGTCTCAGCAGGTTCAGTTTGATTTGGGGGCTTCTTTTTCCCTTCTCTTTCTCTCACACATCATTGCTGGCCTCCAGGCCACTCCCCTTCACCTAGGGAAATTATGCCAGCTTTCCACCCAGCTGGCGTGGCTCCCATGCTCTGCAGAGTAACACATGGCTCAGGAAATCCTTCCCATTTTCCACCACAGGGGAACTCCTGCATGCCCTCCAAGGACTTTAAATGCCTGGGGAAATTCTCACCCACCCTTTAGGGTGCTCTACTTGAATTGGGAAACTTCTTACCACCTTTCATGGGGCCCCACATGGTTGAGGGAGCACCAGCCTGTCCTCCGAGGTCCCACATAGATGAGGGAACTTCCTCTCACCGGCCTAAGGCAGCTCCGCCAACCCTTTTCAGTGCTTCACACTGCTATGGGTATCTCTGCCCATCCTACACAATGATTTAGTCAACTAGGGCAATTCCGCCTACCATTCTGGGTGCTCTACACCAAAGAGCACACCTATCCTCTGTGGCACTCCCGTTGCAGTAGGCATCTCTGCATGCCCTCAGAGGCATATCAAGCTACCATGGGACACACCACCATGGCTTCTTGTGAGATAATCCAGTGTAGCACCATCCTCACAGGTACACAACCACCCAACCATCTTCCCCTGAGAGGACCATCCAACATGGCTTCAAAATAACAGGATACTGTTGGTTAGGGAAAGAGTGAAACCACAGGAGGATAAAGCGGTTTCCCACCTGCACAGTGCAATTTCTGCAGGCAGTTCGAAGAAGTATTCCTATGAGTCTCCCAAAGAGAGAGCCCAGGGTTCTTCAACTTTCTGAAAACTGGCATCAGGCTCCACTAAAACAACACAACATAAACAGCAATCAGCCCCAACAACCTCAACGAAAAAATATTTTTAAAAAGGCAATGTCGGAAGAGGTCATGAACCTAACAACATGCATAGAAGAAGCAGATAATGACTTGTCCCAGAATGAAATATTCAGAATGCTGCTTGGAATCATACAGGATATGAGGGAAGTAATACAGAAAAAGGATGGAATGATAGAGGAGATAACGGCCATGCACCAAAGGGAAATACAAGACCTAAGGAACGAGATAACAAAAGCCAGTAGCAAACTCATAGACTTCGCCAACAGATTTGAGGAGTAAGAGAATTGCACCAGTGACCTAGAGAATAACCAGGCAGACTTCAACAAAGGGAAGGCAGTCACATAAGATAATCAGAGAAGCAGAAAAAAACTTCAGAGCCATGTCTGATTCTATGAAGAGGGAAAACATTAGAATAATTGGACTACCTGAACAAGATACAATGAAGAAGTCAACAGCAAAAATAGCAAGGGAATTCTTAGAGGAAAATTTCCCCAACTTAATGAATGAAAACCAGGAAAACATTCAAGAGGCTGAAAGAATACCAGCTAGACAGAATCCTAATAAGAAGTCACCATGAAATATAATGGTTAAACTATCCAAATTTGAGGAAAAGGAGAAAATCATAAGAGTACCTAGGGGAAAATAAGCAGTCATCTATAAAGGTATCCAAATAAGAATATTCTCAGACCTATCAGCAGACACTATGAGGAAGAGGAGAGTAATATATTCCAAAAATTAAAGGAAAATAATTCAAACCCAAGAATACACTATCCAGCCAAATTATCTATCAACATAGATGGAGTCTTCCAAGGCAAAGAAAACCTCCAAAAAACATTAAAAGAAACCCAGTCCTACAAAAGATTCTTGCCGACACAGTATGGGAAGAACAGCACTCATCAAACACAAATAAGAGACCGCCACGTAGAACAGCCCCACTCAATCCTAAGGAACAGAATGCAACAAAGAGAAAACAGCCTCCAAGAGAGTATTGGCTCAAGGGTGTAAAGAAGGCAAGAATGAACAACACATGCACAACACACTGAGGAGAAAGGGAGATATGGAAATACCCAACATAAAATGACATCACAAAGTCCACAGATGAATTCAACAACTGTGAATATCAATGGACTAAACTTGTATATTAAATGGTAGACACTAACAGACTGGCTTAGAAAACACAACCCGTCAATCTGCTGAGTACAGGAGGCACATGTCAAGATTACAAACAAAGAAAACACTGAGAATAAAAAGCTGGAGAAAAATATAGAAAGCAAATGGCAATTCAAGAAGCAGGGGTTGCAATACTAATCTCAGACAAAATTGATCTCAATGTACAAGTCATAACAAGAGATAAGGTGGGCCACTAAATAATGTTCAAGGGAACAGTAAACCAAGAACCAATGAGCATACTAAATAAACACACCCAATGAGAGACCTGCAAAGTTCATCAATCAAACACTCCAAAAGATGAAAAAAGAAATTACAGACTCAACAATTATAGAAGGTGACTTTAATACGCCACTCACTGAGAAAGCTAGATCACAAGGAAAGAAGCTTAACAAGGAGGCTACAGATCTGAACACTACATTTAGACAACTTGACCAATAGATATTTTCAGAGCTTTCCACCCAAATGCAAAAAAAAATCACATTCTTTTCAAGAGCACATGGCACATATGCAGATAGACAACATGCTTGGACACAAATTGAATCTGTTTAAATTCAAACACAGAGTTCATACAGATTTTCTATCTGACCACTATTCCATAAGGCTGGAAATCAACAAATGGACAATTAAGAAAACAAGAGCAAACAATTGGAGGATGAATAACTCTCTGTTGCAAAAGAAGTGGGTGCTGGCCCAGATCAGAAATGAAATCAGGAAGTTTCTAGAAACCAATGAGAATGAGAAAACGACATGCCAAAACCTTTGGGACACAGCAAAGGTAGTTATCAGAGGAAGTTTGATATGAAAACATGCTTGAATGAAAAAGGAAGACAGACTTATGGTTGATATGCTGACACAAAACTTACAGCAATTAGAGCAGAGTCAACAGGACAATCCTACTAATAGCAAAGGAAAAGAAATAATAAAAATCTGGGCTGAGATTCATGAGAGGGAAAACAAGAAAACCATGGGAAAAATTAATGTGGGTAAAAGTTGGTTCTTTGAAAGAATTAACAGAATCAACAGACAAACCTAACCAAAGAAAGGAAGGAATTTCAATAGAAAGATGAGGGATGAAACAGAGAACATTACACAGACCCTAATGAAATGAAAATGATAATTACACAGTATATCAAAGACCTGTATTTCAATGAATTCAACAACTTGGAAGAATTAGACCAAAACTTGGAAAAACAATCCCTCCTTAGACTATCCCAGATGGACATCAAGAATCTCACCAGACCCATAAAAATAGAAGAATAGACAAAGGTATCAAAGGATTACCAACAAAAAATCCCCTGGACCCAATGGCTTCACAGGAGAATTCTATCAAGCATTCAGGGTAGAACTGACACCAGTGCTACACAAAATTTCCAGAACAGAGAAAAAGAGGACAACTTCATGAACACTTTATATGAAGCTGGTATAATTCTGATACCAAAACCAGGTAAGTATCCCACAAGAATTGAGAACTTCAGCCCAATGAACATCAATGCAAAAATCCTTAACAACATACTGGACAATAGAATGCAAATGTATGTAAAACAAATAATACACCATGACCAAGTGGTATTTATAAAAGAGGTGCATGGATGGGTCAAAATACAAAAGACCATTAATATGAATCACCACACTGATATGAAAAATTATAAGAATGACATGATAATATCAATAGATACAGAAAAATCATTTGATAACATCCAACACCAATTCTTATTTAAGACACTCAAGAAGATAAGAATGGAAGGGAAAATCCTCAACATAATATAATCTATATATGAAAAACCAACAGCCAACATGGTAGTCAATGTAGAAAAAATGGAAACACTCCCACAGAAATAGCCAACTACATGGATAGCTGCTCCTCCCCCCAGAAGAATGTATTTCAAAGGACAGCACTGAAGCTACAACTCAGGGAGAGGGACAGGTTGGAGCAGAGTACATGGGAGCAAATGAAGGTTCAGGAAGAGACAGTGGAGCACATCCTGGCCCACCAAGCCTTGACGGTGATATTCCCGCTGAGAGCAGCCAATCCACAGAGAAGACCATATGACAGGCCCCACTACGAAACATGACATCCCTAACTGTCCTAAAGCCCTACGGGGACAACACTGGCGACACAGTGTGGGAATTGCACCCAATCTGATCCCACCACATTGAGGCAAAACACTAAGGGCGTGGAACAACAAGGGGAACAGAGCAACAAAATCCCCAGGGAATACCAAAAATAGACTTTGGGACCAGAGCTTGGCACCCCGTCAGACTCAACCAGAAAACACTCCTAAAGGCCAACAAACAGTCCTTAAACTACAAGCACTTCTTTTTTGTTGTTGTATTGTGTGGTTTTTATGTTTTGTTTTGTCATTGGCTTTTTGTTGATGTCGTGTTGTTTTCTTTTGTTGCTTGGTTTTGCTCTGGTGTTTGTGCATTTTATTATCTGCACAGGTCTGTCTAAATAAGATAGACTGGATGAATAATCTGGCGGAGAAAACAACAGGACTGACAGTTCCGGGGGGACATGGGAGAGAGGGAGGTGGGGGAAAGGAAGTGGTGTTAATAAACCCAGGGGCAAGGGAACAACAAGTGATCCAAATCAGTGGTGAGGAGGGTGTAGGAGACCTGGAAGGGGGTGATCAAGGGTAATGTACCCAAGAAGAATTATTGAAACCCAAATGAAAGCTGAGCATAATAGTGGGATAAGAGGAAAGTCAAAGGAAACAGAGGAAAGAGCTAGGGGTCAAATGGTATTTATAGAAGTCTAAATAAAGGCATGTGCATATGTAAATATGAGGATGGGGAAATAGTTCTTTGTGCATATATTTATAGTCTTAGTATTAAGGGAGGAGGTGGACATTGGGCCTCCACTCAAATACTCCCTCAATGCAAGAATACTTTGTTCTATTAAACTGGCATTCCACGATGCTCACCTTCCTGACACAATCGCTGAAGACATAAGCAAATGTGGTAAAGAAAACTGATGGAGGCCGGCTATCATAATATATAGCATCTAGGGTCTTGAAGACTTGAAGGTAAACAGGCGGCCATCTAACTCAGAAGCAACAGGGCCCACATGGAAGAAGCACACGAGCCTGTGTGATCACAAGGTGCTGAAGGGATCAGTTATCAGGCATCAAAGAACAAAGAAATCATATCATTGTGAATGAGGTGGAGTGTGCAGTGGGGACCCAAGCCCACCTGTAGGCAACTGGACATCCCCTTACAGAAGGGCTGCGGGCAGGAGAGGAGTCAGTCAGGGTGCAGTGTAGCAATGATGAAAATACAATTTTCCTCTAGTTCTTAAATGCTTCCTCTCATCCACCTCCCCACCCCCACTATCATGATCCCAATTCTACTTTACAAATCTGGCTAGACCAGAGGATGTACACTGGTACAGATAGGAACTGGAATCCAGGGTGGATAATCCCTTCAGGACCAGGGTTGAGAGTGGCGATACTGGGAGAGTGGATGGAAGGTGGGGTGTAAAGAGGAAATGATTGCAGGGCTCTACATGTAACCTCCTCCCTGGGGGATGAACAACGGAAAAGTGAGTGAAAGGAGACATCGGACAGTGTAAGACATTACAAAATAATAATAATTTATCAATTATCAAGACTTTGTGAGGGCGGGAGGGTAAAGAAGGGAGTGAAAATATGGGGAGCTGATACCAAGGGCTCAAGTAGAAAGAAAATATTGAGAATGATGATAGCAACAAATGTACAAATGTGCTTGACACAATGGATTGTGTATGGATTGTAATGAGTTGGATGAGCCCCAAATAAAATGATTTAAAAAATGAAAAGAAAGGCATTTGCTTGTGTGTGTTTGACTAGCATTGCAAAAAATGATAATTTCAGAACATGCTGATCCAGAACTTATACATAGACCAAAAGGCAGTCATCTGAACAAAACAGAACATGGGGATAGTAAGCAGTGTAAAAATCCAGAAAGGTGTAGTCAGGGTTGAATCCTTCACCATCCTTATTCAATCTGTATGCTGAAAAAATAATCTGAGAAGACTATATGAAAAAGAACATGGAATCAGGATTGGAAGAAGATCCATTAATAACCTGCAATATAGATATAGTAAAACCTAGCTTGATTAAAGCAATGTACACTTGAAGTCTTGATGAAAATCAAAGGCTACTGCATTTAGTACATCCTCAATGAAAAGAAAACCCAAACCTTCACAACTGGACCAATAAATAACATCATGATATATGGAAAAAGGACTGAAGTTGTCGATAATTTCATTTTACTTGGACCTGCAATCAATTCTCATGGAAATAGCAGTCAAGGAATCAAAGCATGCATTGGGCAAATCTGCGGCCAAAGACCTTCAAAGTGTCAAAGACCAAACATAACTTTTTTGGACAAGGTGTGTGTGTCATTTACATAATCTGTCAACTTGAAAATGGGTGGAGTCTAGCCTGTCAATCAGGTCATAGCCAATGAGACCTCTGTGTGGGCATGGCTTTCTCCTGAGGATTCTGGGAATTCATGTATTCCTCCCTGGAGGTGGGAAACACTCTTCTGCTGCTTCTTGTTGACAAGCCACATGGAGGCACACTGATGCAACCAAGCACTGGAACTGGAGGAGCCATGGCAAGACCCATGTCATTGCTGAGATTCTTCTACCACCACTGGATCCACAAGACCTCCCACCCACTGGCCTGTGATCTTCCTGAATTCAGCATCATTGCATGTGCCCAAGTCTAAAAAGGAATTTATGGGCTAGTATTGACATATGGGGTAATATCAGACTTATGGACTTGATCTGGACTGGGCTGGGATGTTTTCTTAATGTACACTTGCTCTTTTATATAAATATCTCTCTTACATATATATGAGTGTCTCTGGATTTGTTTCTCTAGTCAATGCGGACTAACACAGTGTGACTGACACAAGCCATGATATTTTCAAAATCTTCAATAACCTTATATGCATATGAAAGCTGGATATTGCATAGGAAAAGACTAGTGTAGAACTGACATGCTTTTAGTGAAATTTGAATTATGCTGCTAGTGAAAAGCATTCCATTTAAATGTCATAAAATTCACAGCTTTTAGGGATGATTTAAGTGTGATATAAAAACAGTGATATTTTATTTATTTATTGAAAAATATTGTGCCAGATAGTGCTGGAAGGAGAAGAAAATAACAGCTAGGAAATACAGCCAGGATGTTCCTTAGAAGTAAGAATGGTGAGACTTCATCTCATGTACTTTGGACATTTTATTAGCAGAAACCTGTCCTTGGAGAAGGACGTCAACTTTGATGAAGTAGAGGGTCAGTAAAAAGAAGAAACCATCAAGGAGATGAACTTGACACAGCAGCTGCAACTATGGTCTTAACAGTAACAACAATTGTGCAGGTGGCCAGGACCAGACGATGTTTTGTCCTGCTGTACACAGGGTCACTATGAGTAAGAAGCAACTTATTGGCAACTTAAAACAACAAAACAAAAATTTAATTGTTATTTACAAGAAATATCCTTTCTCCCTCTGCAGAAATTACTAGAGAAAAACAATGATCCTACAAAAATAAATTGACAACTTTAATAAAAGAATTTCTCAGAACTAAAACTTGTATACGTATTTTTTAAGTTTTTAGGGAAATATTACTGTAACCCATACCAATTACAATGTGGTCTTTCAGATTATTTTAACCTATTTCATAGAACATATGTTTTACTCTTTGTTTAATAATTAAATGTAAAGAAGAAAATGTAAGGTTATCATATTTTACACATGTAACTTGTGTGTTTATGTGCAGACTGAATAAGACCCATACACACTAGTTGCCTATGTGCATTATATACATGTGCACTTTATATGGTGAAAAATTGGTATTTATATAACTAGGATATTTCTTTAAATATGAAGGGCAGCAACAGAATAATATATTAAGACTGGTTCTCCATTGGTAAAATGAGTTTTATAAAATTACATTGAAAACTAAGACATCCTCACTATCAATACTATAAATAATGAACAATTTTGTCACACTATTCCTCTACATAAGTAGTATATTGACACTGTGGATAAGAGTCTCTTTTTATTTAGGTAATTATTTTCATTTATAGAATATTTTCCATCTGGAAAAAATATATATTTTACATCTAGAAAAAATGTTTTAAATACCTTATTGAACATGACAATCATTTCTATTTATTCTGAGCCATATATTTACTTGAACTAAAGATATTTTAGAAGTTTTAGAAAAGGGTTAGATATGACTAGTGCAAAAAGCTAAAATTAAAAAGTTAAACCTTATATGAACTCTACTGAATGGATGGAATTTTCCTTTGATTCTAGTTTACTGGCACATTAGTTTCCAAAAAAGATGTTATGCAAATATATGGAAATGGTTCTATTAATAGAAGGTGAATGTCTATGTTTTGAATGTGCATTGTTTTTATTTCTTGGGGCCTGTTCTAACCAGGAGCCAACACTAACATTAGGATTGTTCTTGTTATCCCAAACCCTTTTTTTAGAGGATGAATTTAACTAATAATCGTATTTGAAAGAAAACATAATTCTCATTCAAATGTCATAAGATCACAGTTTTTAGGGAAGATTTAAGTGTGATATAAAAACAGTGTGATTTTATTTATTTAAATTTAAGGAGAACATTCATTAAGTCTTAAAGAGACGAAGACACAGACATATCATCCAGAAGGGGAAGGCCATTAGCACAAGGTCAAAATGGTATTCAAATGTTCCTTTAGATACCATGCTTTAAAGGGGGAAGGGGGGGACAAAATAAACTATGACAAAGTATGACTGGTGACAGAACATCATAATTACAGGTCAGACTATACAAAGAGGTATCCCCCCAAAAAACGGAATATTTTTCAAAGCTATGTATTTAATTTTTTTAACAAAACAACCTTATCACCTTCAAAGTACTCTCCATTACATTTAATACATTTGTCAAATCGGTGATTCCATTCTTGGAAACATTTTTTCAAACTCATCTGTTTGGAGGACTGACAGCACCTTGTTTTCTTCTTCGTCTCTTCTATGTTGTAAAATTGCTGTCCTTTCATGTCCCTCTTATCCGCAGAAACAAAAAAGTCGCACAGAGCAAGGTCAGGTAAGTAAGGCATGTGGAGCAAGAAAGGCATGCTGTTTTTTGCCAAAATCTGGGGCACTAAAATGGCTGTGTGAGCAGGTACATTGTCATTGTGGCAAAGCCAGTCCCCTGTCTGCCACAAATCAGGTCTTTTTTTGTTGCACACTGTTACGCAATCTTTTCAGAACCTCTGAAGAGAAAGCTCGATTAACAGTCTGACCTGGTGGAACAAAGCTCCTCATATGAAAAAAAAAAAAAAAAGAGCATCGTCTTGATCCTTGATTTCACTTGACAAATTTTTTTTTGGTGAGGTCATGATCACATCTCCCATTGGCTTTATGGATGTTTGCTTTCAGGGCCAAAATGACCTTAGAAAAAAAAGTCTGGCGCTCTTCGGGATTCTTTCAATGCAATGTTTCCACTCAATGCTCTTTTTCCTGGTTAGTCAGAACCCAAGACATAAATTTCTCAGTGACCCTTCTCATTCCCAAGTCTTCTGTTAAAATTTCCTGAAATGAGCTCCAAGATAGTCCAGATAACTTGCCCATCTCTTCAAATGGTCCATCGTTGATCTTCAAGCACAAGTGCATGAATTTTGTCAACCTTGTCATCTGTTTGGGAAGTTGACACCTCTAGAATGAGCTTTGTCATCAATCGACATTTCACTTTTATGGAAATGAGAAAACCACTCATATACTTGTGTCTTTCCCATAGTGCTGTCTTGTAAACTGTGTTCAACATCACAACAGTTTCAGTGGCATTTTTCCCAAGCAGGTAACAAAACTTCACAGCTGAACACTGTTCTCTTAAATTGGCCATCACAAAAAAACGATGTTCGAGCAAAACTGCTTTTACGAAAAAATTCACTGTGACCAGAAAGAACCTTCCCAAGTGATGCCACTGGGTGCACTGACTCAGAGAGAGGTGCTTAGTGCTTGCCGAGGGGAAAATGCATGCTATGAAAGCTCTGCCCAGGAAAGGAACCATGATCAGGACACGTATATGGTTACACAGAGGGCTTCCAAGGTTGGTCCAGGGCCTTCCAACCAAGGAAGTCAGGGTAAGATTGGTTATGTGGTGAAAGTAGACGTAACATGGCTTTTCTTCCTCAGAGAAAAGCTAACAAATTTCCCCCAAGTGGTTTGTCACCACAACAGAGAAATCCACACATACAACACTTTAAGACAAGACTGTATGAAAAGACAGTAACCCAACCAAAAATTTAATAGGCAAAACTCCAATCATGAAGTGGTGGGTCACTTCATGATTTGAGGAAGTTGACCATGTCTAGGGGTACAACATTGAACTTTATAGGGTTCAGGTGGTAGGAGCTCGTTGGCTCGCTTTAGCCCTTATCTGCTTTCCCACTGGTCTTTATTCTAGCATCCTGATTGGTCTGCTGATCCCATTTTAGATGCCCTTGGAAGTTCTAAATTTCAATAGATTATATCAACTTGAAATATTGAGTTCTTTCATGGTCATTGGAAAACTCCTTTACTGTTTTTCTCACTCTTCAATACTTTGTGAACAGTATGCAGCAAACAAAATGTGCCTTCTCAGGCCACCATTCGGTTTAATCCAGCCAGAATTTAAGGATTGAGATCATTATATTCTATTGGCTATGCTCATTATCTCACCTAATTTTACTGAGAAACCAATGAGGAAGTTATTATTATCATCCTCATCCTATGACTGGGGAAGTTGAGACACAAAGATATTAAGAAACCACAGAGCTGGTATCCATCATAATCACACTACATCGTCAGAGAAAAAGGAAACCGATCCAAGTCACATTCGTGGGTTGCACACTTCCCATCCCCAAATTATGAGACACAGGTTAACGTCTAGATTTGTTCACCGTTTTTACCTTTCAACAATAGCAGTTATGATAAAGAAAAGGAGACCAAGGGGTGGAGTGGTTAAGTGCTCACCCAGTGATTAACAGAAGGGCGGAGGTTTGAACAGAACAGCGGCTCAGCAAGAGAAAGAGGCAGCATCCTCCTTGTGTAAAGATTACAGGCTTAGGGACCCTATGGGGAGTGCACAGGGGCAGCCAAAATGAATCCTGGTTCTTCATAGTTCACTTGTGGTGGTCTTATTTAGGCGACAATTGCATATGACCACCCAACAATATGACCACTTAAATCACCTAAAAATGGGCTTAATCACTGGGTCAATCCAGTTCATTGAGGGTGTTCCTCATTTTGATGACCCTATATTTTTCAATCACCTCATATGCATATGAAAGTTGCACACTGAATAAGGAATACCGAAAAAGAATTAATGCATTTGAATTATGGTACTGGTGAAGAATATTGATAGTGCCATGGATTGAATCAACACATCTGTCTTGGAAGAAGTACAACCAGAATGCTCCTTAGAAGTAGGGATGGTCTCATGTCCTTTGGACTTTCTGTCAGGAGAATCTGGTCCCTGGAGAAGGGCATCATGCTTGGTAAAGTAGAGGGACAGCAAAAAAGAGTTCTTCAGTGAGATGATCTGACACAGTGGCTGCAAGGAGGGGTTTAAGCATGGGAACAATTGTGAGGATGGTGTAGGACCAGGCAGGGCTTCATTCTGTTGTACACAGGGTGGCTTTGAATTGGAACCTCAGTGGCAGCTAACAACAACAAACTTTACTGGACATAATGTCCTAGTCCGTATATTAACTTTAAAAGGTAAACTAACATTACACAAATAAAATAATGAGCTTAAACAAAATAGAAATTTGTTTTTGTCTCATGTAAAAACCTAGATGAGCCATTCCTGAGCAGATGTGGCAGATTCTCAGGGACAGGGACTCAGGCTCTCTCAATTTCCTTGCTAAACCAGTCCCAAGTTCACTGTATGGTCCTAAACAGCTACAGGAGATCCAACAATTATATGCAAATTCTAGCCTGCTGGAGGGAGATAAATGGGGAAAGGCATTCCTCCTACTTTTAAGATTCCCTCCCAGAATTCGTGTGGTAGTTACATAATTCCGTGTCAACTTGAAGGTATTAAGAGTGAAGGGGTGGAGTCTAGCTGTCAATCATGTCACAGACTGATGAGTCCTCCTAGTGAGTGTGGACTTCTCATAAGAATTCTGGGAACTTCCTCTCTTTCTCCCTGGAAGTGGGGCACAAGTCTCTCTGCCTTGGTGTTCCTGTTGACAAGCCACATGGAGCCACACTGATGGCAGTAAGAGTCTTGGAGATGCTTCCACCACTACTGGATCCACAAAATTTTGCACCCACCGGCCTGTGATCTCCTGCATTTTGCATCTTTGCTTGTGCTGAGTGAGTGTAGAGAGGAATTTTGCAACTAGTATGGGGCTTATGGATGAATATCAGACTTATGGACTTGATCTGTTCTGGGCTGGTATGTTTTCTTAATATATAGTTATTCTTTGATATAAAGCTCTCTCACATATGAATGTCCTGAGATTTGTTTCTCTAGACAAGCTGGACTAACACAATTTGCTTATACTAGTCCTGTTTACACATTAAATGGGTGGTGAGGACTTAGTGATGTAATCACCCCTGGTTATAAAAGAAGTCAGGAAATTCTCTGTTTATTCTGGGTAGCCATGATGCCACCTAAATTTGAGCACTTATTATTAAGAAAAATGGTAATGGCGATGAATGCAGGGGTTAACTGACCATTTCTTCCATATGAGCAGAAAAAGCATTCCTTTTTGTGAAATCAAGCAGCTAATTTGGGATCAGACAGAACCAGAGAACAGAGTCCCATAGAGAAAAACCACTGCTGCATGTGCCAGGTCTTTTCATATTTAGAAAGGAGCCAGGAACATGGATTTTTATGCGAAATTTCCTGGTTTTAAAAATATTGCCAAAAATTTGTTTTTTTTAATTTTAATAGTGTTGAACAAATCAAATCCATCTGTGTCAATCTCACAGCCTGGTCACTTGCTCTCTTCTATCTAAAAGAATAGGTTTGTTTCTCTTTTAGATTTTCAATCTAATAACATATATCAATTGAGGACCAAGATATGTCAAGGGCAATGAAGGCTAGAAAGATATCATCTTTCATTAGAACAAGAAAGTCTCTGATGGAAGAGACAAGATTCGCACCTGGCTTGTAGAAGGATATGTGACAGTGAAAACCCAGAATTCATTTGCAGGGTCCACACGTGGATTAAGTGTCCTCTCTGACCAAAGTTGAGAAAGGTGACTATCCTGGTTATCAGATAGAGAGCGCATAAAGTCCATTATGGCAGATGTAGTTAGGTTAAAATGTACCCTTTGATCTACCTTTTCCGGTTGCTTCAGTTTAAAAAAATGAAGGGGAAATACACATGGATTAAACCTCTGGTGAATCCCCTCTGACCACAGAGCAAGGATGTGACTAGTCTTGCTACCATGCAGGATGCATTGGAAAGTGGATTGTTGCAGATGCAGTTAGTTAAAATTTAAGGCCTTATCTCATCTCCCTTTGACCCACTTAAAATGTCTAATGTTTTCTGCTTTCTTTTTCATCGAGGTTTTTCTGTTTTATTTTAATATTGTTGTTAGGGAGCTTTTGTTTGTTTGTTTTTAAATGTTTTTCTATATGTGAAATCCGGGAATAAGTAGATTTACAGAGACAGTACCTCTTTTAGCAGCTTTTTAGGGCTGTGGCAAGGGAGCCTGGGGGAAGTGGAGAGCTAATGATGATGAGTGCAGGATGTAGAAAGGTTCTAGGATTGAGTGCAGTGATGGGTGCACAACTCTTCTCAACACGATTGAACGATTGAATCGTGTCATTGGTGAGGTATATACCAGTTAAACCATTTCTTAACAAAGAGAAGGCGGTGTTGGACAGGAGGACTCGGGGACAGGTTACAGTACCTGTCTTCTGTTTTCACTGTGCGGCTATTCCCCACCTTGCATGCAGGGTTCCATTCTGACAAGTCCATCAAAGGCAGGTCTGACAAAATCAAACACCTATTTTTTTCCTTATCAGTATTTTTATAACTCTGGCCTTTATTTGTCTTGGGGAAATGGCATGAAATGATAATATCAGGAGATTATGTGCTCCGTGCAGCATTATATATAGGATCATAACATGTCCCCCAAAAAGACTTCCATAAGTGTGGTTCATTGTTCCTTAAAACCTGTGTTTTCACTCAGGAATCATTTCCATTTCATTTTGCTTTGGGTCCTGTTGCTTAGCTGATTCCAGCACTGTGTTTATTCCCTTATCTTAAGATGGTGGTGATGTGAAATTCCTCGGACTGGTTCTAGCTGAGTCTGGGAAATCTGAGAAAATGCTGGACGGCTACAACTGACCTTCTCTGGTTACACATGAAAGGAGGAGGAGAACCCCACTTCTCAACAGCCCAAGGCCATGGAGAGCGAGGGCAGACCCGCCTCCACAACTCCATCTCTTCTGGGACCCAGTGTTCCTCCCACAGCGCTCTCCTTTTCTTCTGGGTTCAATAATTTGATGCAATGGCCACACAGAACTCATAGACAATTCTCACAATTAAGAGAGTTTATTGGGGGGAAATGAACAGGTCATCGCAAGCCAGAATGGGTAAACAGTAAGGATGTAGGCATTGGTCCAGCAAGGCCTCTCCTCGGCCAATAGCAGAGCCTCGCTCTCTGATTCTCAGTTTCTGTCATGTGCTCCCTGGGCTTTTGCCTCCCTGTACCAGCAAACCCACCTGCCACTCTGTCTGCGGGAGAAAGATGAGACTTTCTACCCCCCTAAAGAGCTACCATCTCGGGAACTCACAGGGTTAATTGCAGTGGGCTCCATAGAGTCACTGTGAGTCAGAATTGACTTGATGGCAGTTGATGAGCAATATTCCCAGTTGCTTCCTTAAGAGCGGTGAGAGCTGTGGGTCATTTCTCTTGGGAAAGCACTGAGAGTGGAGCACAAACTATTCTCTCTGAGCTCTCTGGGCAGGCATCTCCCGAGCCTCTGATGCCCTGGCAATGAGCAGACTAGAGTCAGGACTGGTTACCTGATCTGTGTGCCCCATGAGAGCGAAAATGTGGGATGCATACTTCAACGTTTATGACTTTCAAGGTGGGCTTACAGCAGAGCGGTACCCCAAGCATGGAGTCTTTCTAAGTATAGCACCCTGGGTGACTGCACAGGTCATAAGCCCATGAGACTGGCCATAGCTTTGGTAGTGGACTTCTGGAAACTTCTTACAAGAAAAGAGAAGCAGATGGCTCGCTCAGAGTAGTATAGCTCAAAACAGAGTGAGGGGAAATAAAACAGAGGAAATTTTTTTTAAAATTTAAGTTGCTGTATTCTGCATACATCCTTTTATGGTAGTCAAGAAATATGAGGGACTTTGCTGTCTGTAAGATATTGCTTCCACTTGGTTATAGCAAGTCCTAATATTCACTTGTTTGTATTTATTACCTGTGATGCTTTTGTATTTCTCGATTTCTTAAAAACAATAAAGTGCTTTGTTGCGTTTTAATTAAAAACCTTAATATTTTCACTTTATGATAGCAGGTCATTATTATTTTAGCAGCCAACTAATTATTTTTCTCAACGTAACTGCCAAAAGTATAACTATGTCACTCACAGGAGCTAGTTCAAGGATGGGGTCTCACAAAGCTCTCCCAGACATTTCCCTTTTCTCACCTCCATGCTTTCCACCCACATTTACACATTTTATGATGATTCCAAGAGCTCTTGTGGATAAATAAATAATGTTCTAGCATCATCATTGTTATGAATTGAATTGTGTTCCACAAAAATCTGTGCTGTAAATCAGTCGAATGAACTAAATGACAGTGTGTTCTTCAGCCTCCATGACTCTGAGATCAGAAGAACCTGGATGATGCCTGGCCACCATTACTAACTGCATATTAAAGATTGAGAAAATATAGAACTGAGTATTCTTTTTAAGTGACCAGGTTTAGAGAGACTGGCGAAACCCACCAGATGATAGCTCTCACTGTGCCTCAGGTCTGGAACCAAACTTACTCCCAAGGATCAGTTTTCGGCCAAACAAGAGATTGACAAGAGTAACAGTAGGGAAGTATGTACTCCTTAATCAACCTTTTGAAATTAAAAAAAAAACAACAGCATTTACCCAAGGACAAAGCTCAGAGAGTTGAATAATGGAACAGGAATGGAAATGGGAAACAGAGGGAGGAATTAGGAAAGTGATATTTCAATGTGAAGATTGTGAAATGAAAAACTGTGTATTAACTGTTGAATGGAAAACTGATATGCTCTGGAAATCTTCACCCAATTCACAATAAAAATGCTAAAATAAGAAATATATATATATGAAAATTGTCTGTCGTTTTTTATGTTAAATGGGCCAAGATTAGTGTGTCTTGAGTTAATCTCTAACAAGAATTAAAAGAGCAGGTTCCTCAAAAAGAAATGGAGGAAGAGAGATGAAGATTGCCCGGAGTCAGAGGCTCAGAAGACACAAAACTCTTCTTCCAGAGCTGACAGAGAAAGAAAGCCTTCTCCAAAAACCAGCACTCTGAATTCGGACTTCTAGCCTGACAAACTATGAAAAAACAAATTCCTGTTTGCTAAAGCCACCCTCTTGTGATGTTTCTGTTACAGCAGCATTCGATCACTAAGAAATCACTCTCTTCCCAGAATGTTCAGTTGGTATCGTTACCTGGACTAATACTTTCCCCTTCAACATGAATATAGTTCATCTAGGATTCCACTTTTAGTACCCTTGAAAAACATTCCCTGCTTCTTTGAGGTCCATGCAAACTAGTGTGCTTTCTTATGATAAAGATGTCACAGATTTCTAGTCATTCCTCCATTGAAGGAACTCAATAACCTTTTACCCAAGACATCAACCCAGTCATCCACCCCCATTTCTACACTTAATCTACTGAGCTATTAGAGGAAAAAAATGTATATTGGTAGGTACTGTCACCAAAATGATCTCTACTTTACTTAACCATCCAGTACCACTGTTCGAATGCTTAGATGTCCCCGGTGAATGCTATCTCCAATCCATCACAAGATGAACTGAAAACACTCTTTAATAGGCCCATACCACTTGGCTGATAATGAACTTTTTTTCTCTTAATCTTTATTTCCCCACACCAGAAAAATAAATAAATGAAGCACAGCCTTTGGGTGTGGACATCTTCCACTTCCTGTTCCTATATTTACAAACAAGTCTGTAACTGCCTCCACCTAGTGGGAAGTGTCTTACAGTAATAACTCCAGCTAATGGCTTCCCTTTTGCCACACCCCATGCAAAATTGGTGTGCAGATGGCATCTGACATCCTTCCGCCTTTCTGAAAGGAAGGAGAATCCTATTCCACATGTTTTCACGGATGATTCCTATGAGGCAGACACGCCTCCACCCTTCAATCTTTGTTACCCTATTCTTTCACCAACCGCCCCTCTCTCACAGCGTTCTACTTCTCTGCTGGATTCAACAATCCATTGTAATGGCCACAGAGACCTCTCCAAAAAAAAGAATCCCAATTATGGGACTTATTAGGAAAGTTAATGGCTTCAAATTAAGATAATAAATATCAATATATTTTATATAATAATATCTTTTGTCTACCATGTGTCTTCTCAGCCATGCCCAGTGGCACACCTCTCTTTGGTCCACAGCCTCTCAAGTCAAGTGCTCTTATTTTCTGTGTCCTGCTGGGGCAAGAATTACAAAACTGTAGTACTGCTGATAAATGCCCAGTGTACACTCCACCCGGAAAGCCAGCTTCCTGCCTGAAGGCACTCAATATACACATGGCATGGGCCAGGAAGCCCACCTCTCTGTTTCAAGTTCTCAGTTTTACTGTCTCTGATACTTCTGCTGCCGCTGCTGCTTTGCATGCAGAAAACTCTGAGTCCAAAAGATTTGTCTGTTCATGACTTCTTTCTTAATGGTTCTGAGATGAACTTGTCACTAAAGACTCCAAGTCCATTTCAGTTTTACTTTTCCTCCTTTTTTTCTCCCCGTTTTTCTACCTTTCTTTGAGCCAAGTTGGACCATGAAGAAGAGATTCCCATCCTCTGGAAGGGCAGTACAATATCCCTGGATGATTTGGTAGGACCTTCACACCAGCCTTGTCCTACATGAGAGATAATTTAACTACATTTGTCAATCCATTGTTAATGTGGAGCTCTGTTATTATCAGGAAAACCTATATGCCAAGTGTGCTAGACTGGGTTAACCAGAAAACCAAATCCAGTGACACTCATACATGTGTAAGAGAGAGCTTTACACCAAGAGGTAATTATGTATCAAGCAAACATCCCAGCCCAATCCATATCAAGCCCATATGTTAGATACTATAGATACTAGTCCATAAGTCCCTTTTCATACACGCACAGCCACATGCAATGATGCAAAATTCAAGAAGGTCACAGCCTGGTCGGTACAACATCTTGTGGATCCAGTGGTGATGGATGCCTGTCCAGGGTTCTGGAATGTTTCAGCCACAGTGGTTCACCAACTGGAAGGTGAAGCCGAGAGAGAGACAGAGAGGACGTTCCCAGGATCCTCCTTGTGAGAAGGCCATGCCTACCAGAAGGTACCATCAAGCCATGACCTGATTGACAGGCTAAACTCCACACCTTCACTTCTATATCTACATTATGTCACTACCACACCAAGTAATTCAGATGTTCACTAAAAAAGGAAAGTAGGAACATAAATAATCAGCATAAGACAAAAAATAGTGAGCAATACACTGAGGTGCAGGTACAAATTAATGATATAGAAAATAACGACCTTAAGTCAGATTGTGGGCTTTCATAATTGGTCAAAATTGCTTACCAGTTACAAACTCCAGACTCTCCACAGGCAATAGAGGGCAGACCAGCAAATGCTATGCTATAACTAATTCTTTCAGACAGACAGACATCAGTGGCTCTAGACTTTTATACATGGCTGTCAAGTCCAACTCAGAGTGACCTCCAGGACAAAGCAGAATTGCCTATAAGTTTTCAAAGGCTACAAATTTTATGACGGCATACTATCACATCTTTTCCCCCCAGAGTGGCTCCTAGGCGCAAACTGCTGACCTCCCCAGTGTTAACCACTCGCTCACCGGGGCTCCTTCCTGTGAAGATGACAGACTTGGGAATTCTGGGGGGCCAGATTTATTCTGCCCTCCAGGGTTTTATGTGTTGGAATTGATTCAATGGCAGCCGGTTTGCTTTATTGTTTTATACTTGTACTGAGGCTTCTTGAGTATAATAATCATAGAAACTTAGACATTTAGAGTTGGAAAAATCTTAGCAAAAAGAGACACCTTCTGCTCCAATCTATTAAAAATAAAAGTCTAGAGAAGTCGAGGCAGGTCTGTACATAGACAGTCAAGCTCCTGGGCCAGTGAAGATTGAGAATTATTACTCAATTTGTATATAAATTTCTGTGAGGCTTTATTCCCCCTTCTGCACTGTTGATATTTGCATATCCATTTTCATCCAGAACATAGCATACATTGGCATAGCAGCTTTTAACTTTTATAATACTGTAGTTCAATGAATTACTTACATGTGATCCTTCTAGCCATAGTCTTTGTAATACCCATCTTCTGCTGGGTATAAAGTGGGTCATCTTAGAAGCAAGAATGGGGAAATCTTATGACTATCAAGAAATAGGCACCACAAAAAAGGTGTATCCTTTGGGCCATGTGGTAGAATGAAATTTCTCATTAATGGCTCTATCATGTCTCTGTACTCCCACCAAATGACTGCGTGGAGCTGTGCAAATAGGGCATGCGTAACACAAAAAGGTGGCCCTGGTGGTATAGAAGTTATGAGTTGGGCTGAGATACACATAGTCAGCGGTTCAAAACCACCAACAGTTTCTCAGGAGAAAGACTGGGCATTGTACTCCGTTTAACAGTTACAGAAACCCACAGGGGAGGGGGGCGTCCAGTATAAGTCAGCATTGACTCAATGGCAGTGAGTGTTTTGTTTTCCCCTAAAAGAGGGAACCACCACCGTGGCTATAAGCTATCTCAACAGAAAGAGAGAGTAATCCCAGGGCCATTGGAAGTGGAGCACATTCAAGATGTCTTTCTGAAGTGGTGAGGCTGAGACCAGAGACACCAAAGGCTGCAGCATGGAATCCGGAAACCATGGGTCAGAACCAAGACCAGGGATGGGGGCAAGGAGACAGGGCAGAGGAGCACTGCAGAGACTTTGCATAGTAGTGGGCAGGCTTCCTGGCCCATGGATGCAGAAGCCAAGGGAGCGCATGACTGAGAGGCTGAGAACTAGAGAGAGACTTAGCTGAGAAGCGCTGATGGAGACTGTTTCATCATCACTCATACTGACTTGGGCAACTTATTAACATCTCTTATAAATCCCATCATTGTGAACATTGTCTGTGAGTTATAATAATTTTCTGCAACAAATTATTAAACGCAGCACGAAAGTAGAATGTCATGGGAGGAAAGGCTGGTTTCAGAATAAAGAAGGATACAGGGTGGAGTATGACTGACTCTTGCCCAGTGGCTATAGGGAAGCCAATGAAGGTCAGATATGGTGCACTGCACCATGTCCTCCAACGTGGAGACCCCTGCACAAAGCAGCAGCAGTGACAGTGTGAGACAGGCAATCTTCCTGGTCCACGGAGCACTGCAACACTAAAGCTGAGTGCCTCAGGACAGGAAACTGGCTTGAAGCGTGGAATGTCCTTAGTCATTTCCCAGCACTATGGGAGGCTTATGACACTCTACTGAGGCCAAGAGCCTCCTGGCTGAGAAACTGAGGACCAGGCTTGGTCCTGCAAGTAGAGCTGAGAAGAGGTTTTCCTGACTGATGAACAGCTGCAGCCTAACCACTTCCAATCCTGAATTTTAACCTGTCATCTTCCTAAACAAACAAACAAAATCAAGAGTATAATCTGAGTTTTGTGTGGCCATTGCAATGAACTACCAAACTTGGGAAGTAAAGTGCCATGGAGGGATATTTGGTGTTAGAATAGGATAAAGAAGGTAGGAGAGTGGAGGCATAGCTGATCTCTGTCTCATAAGAATAATTTTTAGACAGATGTAGAATTGTATGGAGTATTGGACTATGCACTGAGTTGCTAGCCGCAAGATCTATAGTTCACACCCATCAGCCGCTCCGAGGGAGAAAGATGAGGCTGTCTTCCCTGTAAGATTTCAAGTGTCAGAGACCCACAAGGACAGTTCAACCTTGACCTATGAGATCACAATGAGTCACATTCAACTGGATGGCAGTGAGTTTGGGTTGGAGTTGTGTTCCCACTTCTGGAATCATGACTCATAGAGACCTTATAGGACCTTATAGACTGCTCCCATGGGTTTCTGTGATTGTAACTTAAAAAAAATTTTTTTCCAAAGCATTTTATTGGGGGCTCATACAACTCTTTTTTTTTTTAAACATTTTATTAGGGAACTCATACAACTCTTATCACAATCCATACACATACATACATCAATTGTATAAAGCACATCTGTACATTCTTTGCCCTCATCATTTTCAAAGCATTTGCTCTCCACTTAGGCCCTTTACATCAAGTCCTCTTTTTTCCCCTCCCTCCCTGCATCCCCCTCCCTCATGAGCCCTTGATAATTTATAAATTATTATTTTGTCATATATTGCTCTGTCCGACGTCTCCCTTCACCCCCTTCCCTGTTGTCTGTCCCCCAGGGAGGAGGTCACATGTAGATCCTTGTAATCAGTTCCCCCTTTCCAAACCACTCACCCTCTACACTCCCAGTATCACCCCTCACACCCCTGGTCCTGAAAGTATCATCCACCCTGGATTCCCTATGCCTCCAGCTCCTATCTGCACCAGTGTACATCCTCTGCTCTATCCAGACTTGCAAGGTAGAATTCGGATCATGGTAGTGGGGGGGGGTGGGAGGGAAAAGGAAGCATTTAGGAACTGGAGGAAAGCTGTATTCTTCATCGGTGTTACATCGCACCCTGGCTGACTCATCTCCTACTCTAGACCCCTCTAGGAGGGGATCTCCATTGGCCGACAAATGGGCTTTGGGTCTCCACTCTGCACTTCCCCCTTCATTCACTATGGTAAGATTTTTTTTTTTGGATGATGCCTTATACCTGATCCCTTCGACACCTTGTGATTGCACAGGCTGGTGTGCTTCTTCCATGTGGGCTTTGTTGCTTCTGAGCTAGATGGCCGCTTGTTCACCTTTAAGACCCCAGACACTATCTCTTTTGATAGCCAGGCACCATCAGCTTTCTTCACCACATTTGCTTATGCACCTGTTTGTCCTCGGCGATCGTATCATGGAGGTGTGCACCATGTGTGTTCTGCGAGTAGAAAGTCTCATCTTTCTTCCTCAGAGCAGCTGGTAGTTTTGAACTGCCGACCTTGTGGTTAGTAGCCCAATGTGTACCTACTTAGCCACCAGGTCTCTATGAGTCAGAATTGACTAGAGGATAATGAGACTCAGTGTGTGATCAAAGAGGGTCAGACATTGGCCCTCACTCGATTTTCATAAATACATTCACACATGTTCTTTTCCAATGTTGTCAATAACGATATGCAGTGATTACTTATTAAAGCTCAAGGTCTTCAAGAGACTGACCCTCTTACCACCCACCCACAGGTATTCCTGTCACTTCTGCAGGTTTGGACATTTAATTTATGGCAGAAAAACATTTCATTGTGAAATGTGAGAACCTTCACATAATAAAGTATCCAGGGTTGTTTTGAGCTACACTATCCAATACATACATACTCACATATTTAGCTTTTTAAACCTACAGTTAAATAAAATTCAAAATTTAGCTTCTCTTCATACCAGCCACTCTCCCACTGTTCAGTAGCCCTCAGGGCCAGTGGTTACTAGATGGGACAATACAGATCAAAGCAGACATTTGCATGGGGAGAACTAGAGAGACTTAAGTATGTATTTTTCTTCCACCTGTGCTTGAGTCCTCTTCTCAAACTGGGTATAAAACAAGCCAAAAAGGGGCTGGCCCCAATTCCAACTATGTGGACACCTTCCCTGCTCCCCCAGAAGAATTTACTTCATAGGACAGCACTGAAGTTATAGCTTGGGGAGAGGGGCATGTCTGATCAGAGCACACAGGAACAAACAAAGTGGGAAAGAGAAAGGGTGGAACACATCCTGGCCCATCAAGCCCCAGGTCGATAGGCCTGCTCAGAGCAGTCAATGCACAGAGAGGATCATAGGACCAGCCCCACCAGGACACACAATGTCCCTCACTGACCCATAGAGGGACAACACTAGAGGCACAGTGCAGGAATTGTGCCTGATCTGACCCCATCACTCCGGGGCAAAACACTAAGGACGAGCAAGGGAAACAAAGCAATGAAGTGCCCGGGAATAAAAAAAATAGACTTTGGGGCCAGGGCGTGGCACCCCATCAGACTCAGCCAGAAAACAGTCCTAAAAGTCAACAGAAAGTTCTTCAACTATTTATAGACTTTTTTTGTGTGTGTGGTCCATTTTTGCTGTTTTATTTTCTTTTGCTATTTTGTTTTGCTCTATCTTTTTGTGTGTGTGTGCTTATTATTGTCTCTGCATATCTATCTAGATAAGATAGGCAGGATAAACAATCTGTAGGAGAAAACAAGGGGACTGACAGTTCCGGGGGACATGGAAGAAGGAGAGGTAGGGGAAAGGAAGTGGGTGTTAACAAACCCAGGGACAAGGGAACAACAAGTGATCTAAAATCAATGGTGATGAGGGCGTAGGATGCCTTGTAGGGCTTGATCAAGGCAAGAAGAATTATTGAAACCCAAATGAAGGCTGAACATGATAGTAGGACAAGAGGAAAGTAAAAGAAAATAGATGAAAGAACTAGGAGGCAAAGGGCATTCATAGAGGTCTAAATAAAGGCACGTAAATATCTTTACATATAATGATAGGGAAATAGATCTATGTACACATATTTATAGGTTTAGTATTAAGGTAGCAGATGGACATTGGGCCTCTACTCAAGTACTCCCTCAACAAAATAATACTTTGTTCTAATAACCTGGCATTCCATGATGCTCACCTTCCTGACATGATCACTGAAGACAAAATGGGTGCATAAGCAAATGTGAAGAAAGCTGATGGTGCCCAGCTATTAAAAGATAATAATGTCTGGGGTCGCAAAGGTTTGAAGATAGACAAGAAGCCATGTAACTGAGAAGCTACAAAGTCCACATGGAAAAAGCACAACAGTCTGTGTGATCATGAGATGTCAATGGGATCAGGCATCAGGCACCAAATATCCAGAACAAAAAGCATATCAATGCGAATGAGGAGGAGTGTGGAATGGAGATCCAAAGAAGGATCACAGGAAGGGATGAGTCAGTCAGGGTGCAGTACAGCACCAACGAAACATACGACTCTCCTCTAGTTCTTTAGTGCTTTCATCCCCCCACTATCACAACTCCAATTTCACCTTACAAAACTGGCTAGACTAGTGCATGTACACGGGTACAGATAAGAGCTGGAAACACAGGGAATCCAGAACCTATAAACCCTTTAGGATCAATAATGGGAGTAGCAATACCAGGAGGGAAAGGGGGAAATGCCACTTCCTCCCAGAGGGTCAGATAACAGAAAAGTGGGTGAAGGGAGACTTTGGCTTGTGTAAGACATGAAATAATAATAATAATTTATAAATTATCAGGAATTCATGAGGGAGGGAGGACTAGGGAAGGAGGGAAAAATGAGGAGCAGATACCAAGGGCTCAAGTAGAAAGGAAATGTTTTGAGAATGATGATGGCAACAAATAAATGTGCTTGACACAATGGAAGTATGAATGGACTGTGATAAGAGTTGTACAAAGGAAGCAACTGAGCCTCTCAGACTACAGAACAGTCCCAGTCATTACGAAGACTTTTTGGTTCCCAGCCAGGTGCTCATTGATTTAAACCCTGGTAATAAAGGCAGATGGTGTGTGCTGCTTGGGGCGACCCTTTCTTAGCATCATCCAAAAAAAAAAAAAAACTGGTGGTCCTCAAACTTCTCCACTTCTTAAAAAAGATTTCAAATCTCTTGATCCCAAAAGAAATTGCTCGGCCTAGTTCTGCTAAGGTGGTAACGGAAAGATTTTTCCACAAAGTCCTTACGGCAAGTGGGCGGTGTCGGGGAAGCCAGACTTGGGCCGCCCACTTTAGCAGACCTTGAACCAGACGGGGAGGTGCGGGGCAGGGGAAAGGCAAAGGGGCGGAGCCGAGCGCAGCCGGGCCGGGGCGGGGGCGTCACGAGGCCGGGGGCGGGGCTCGCGCGGCTGGGCGGGGCCTCGAGAGGCGGGGCCCGGGAGGTGGGGAAGCCGACCGGCCGCGCGCGAGCCAGCCTGGCGTGCTCACGTGACAGGTCCGCGAGGCCCCGCTCGCGCAGTCGTCTGGACGAGCGAAGATGGCGGCCGAGAGGGAGCCTCCTCCGCTGGTGGACGGGAAGCCCAGCGACTTTGAGGAGCTGGAGGACGGAGAGGACCTGTTCACTAGCACGGTCTCCACCCTGGAGGTGAGCCCGCGCCTCGCCGCGGGTGCTGGGCTCCGCCGCGGCCGCGCGGCTCGCCCTCAGTCGTCTCTCCCCGACCCCGACTTGGCTCCCCCCACCCCCCGGGCTTGCGAGGACCCGGTCGAGCGACACCTGTGACACGGGCCCCACCGTGGTACCTGTCAGTGGGTTGGGGCTGGACTGCGGTGGCGAGGCCGCGAACAGCCTGCGGGCGGGCCGGGGCGCCGACCTGCTGTGCGAGGGGCCCGGAGCCGACGGAGCATCGCGGCGCCCTGTCCGCGCTCAGCTGGCCTGCCGGGGTGTCACTTGCACCGCCCCCTCCTTCAGGCCGAGACGGTCTTGCTGGAGGTTCCGGCACACCTCAGTGTGCACCCCAGGGGCCTCGGCAGCCCTTAGGAGATGCGCTTGCTCTTCTCTTCCCTTGGGAGGGGGTGACCCCTCAAAGGGAGAGGAATGGAGTCAGCGTCGAGGAGCCAAGGTTCTGGAGGTCGCCCCTGGGTGCGCTTTTCGCAGGCTTGGCCCTTGGTGGGACAGCTAGTTCCCCCTAAGGGAGGGGCCTCTGTCTGGGGGACTATTCGATAGATAAACGCATGTTCCCATTTTTGCTGCCCTCTTTAGATCGTCGACTTTTTAGGGACCACTGTGTTTAGAAAGTGTAACGTCGAAGAGAGCGACTAATTCGGAAAACTTGTTTCTTCTCTTTCTTCTTTTTTTTGATAAGTTAGCAGAGGAGAAAGAACAGATCCATAGCACCTTTTCCTCTTTTCTCGCATGATCAGCGATCTTTGAAGCGGACTGTTCCTGTTTTCGTTAAAGGAAGCACTCACTGTGAACTTCACTGCACTAAACCTCCTGTGTTCATTCTCGTTTTAGAATTGCTGTGCATTTGTTGAAAGCACACCCACCTCGTGGCCTGATTGCAAATGTTTGTGTGTGGGTTCAACTGTAAGCCACCTTCCCACAGGGTTGTTTACCTTGGGCTGTGCTTCCTTATAAAGTGCTATATTAAATAAGCTATCTTTAGTGTATTCAGTTCGGCACCCAATCACTTGGAAATTACTGTAAAATAGTCGTTTGCGGAAATTCAGTTAACCTGTACCTGGGACTGGCCTTCTGGGAAACATTTTCAGGGCTGACCACAATTCCTGCTAGTTGTATGGACCAGTTTCCTTCCAAATCCCACCTTTCCTCGGATTGTTTCTTGGGCTACCTTGATCATCTTTGTCTTACAGAATATTAAACACTTGTGTTTAGTTAATGCTTTCTGGATTGTCAAAACCAACATCTAAGAATTCTTAAAAGTTATTTTGCAGGACATAGTTCTTTGAATCAGTATGCTTTCAATTCTTTTTAACATACAACACAGCCACTTGTGTTGAATTTCTGCAGAATTCTCAAGACCTCTTGGGAGCTGAAAGGTGTTCATCCACAGGGACTGGAACAAATTGGATTGAACAAGTACACTAGCATACTATGAACACCAACTATTCATTTTAACTGGGGTATTTTAGAATTAACTACAAGACATAGGCATTAATATACCTACCCTATAGTTTGTATTTTCCATGGGGATGGTGCTTTTAAACAAGTGTGGTATTTGGGTTTTTCCAGTGCAAGTCTACGGAAGCTTGATTTGGAATGCTTAAGTTTGGCTTGGTTGGTGTGCTGTGAGAGTTGTGAATTTATTTTGGATTGTTCATCTAGTCCTCTTGTTTTCTTGGACTTGTTCAGGCATTAATCTAAGAAGCACGTCTAACTGTGAGAACTGCAGAGTCACAACTCTTTTTGCTCTGGAGGGGAAAGGATATGTGGTTTCTCTCAGTCGACTAGAATGCACCAAAGGATCGCCTTCTTTTGAAAGTGAAGCTTCCCTAACTGGTATGCTGCAAAATCCATGGAGTGCTTGTTTAAGATGCAGATACTTGTGCACTTTTAATAAGCTCTCTAGATCAGTACTTTTCAGACTTTGATGTGCACATTCATCACCTAGGGAACTTGTTGAAATGCAAATTCTGATCCTGAAGGGCTGGTGTGGAGCCCAAGCGTATGTATGTTTAACCAACTCTCCTGGTGCCTTGAGAGTCCCTGGGTAAAACAAATGATGAAGTACTAGCCTGAAGTTGGTGCTGCCAACCGCCCGTACAGAGGCCTTTGAAAACAGGTCTAGATCTACTTTGCAAAGGTCCAGCGACTGTCAAGAATCCGTGCCTAATGCCCTCCCACCTGGCCTTGGTCCACTGCTAACTCTATCAGAGGTTCTCAACCTGTGGGTCACGATCCCTGTGGGGGTTGAACAACCCTTTCACAGGGGTCCCCCCAATTCATAACAGTAGCAAAATTACAGTTATGAAGTAGCAACGAAAATAATTTAATGGTCAGGGATCACCACAACATGAGGAACTGCATTAACGGGTCGTGGCATTAGGCAGGTTGAGAACTACTGCTCTATAAAATTCTGATGTAGTTTATCTGCTTTAAATAGTTCTTATATAATTGAAATTAAGACAGACTTGGATAAATCAAAAAGCATTGCTGTAAAATCGTAGATACCTCTACTAAACAAAAATAGAAAACTTAAATTATTCTTTTTCCACATCTAAGTCTTTAGCTTTCTGAAGGTTGTGCTTCTATCCCTAGCACTTCCCCCAAGAATTCTGTGTCTTTTGAGTTGTCCCATGTGAAAACTGCAGTTTGGGCAGCATGGCGGGACTCAACTTATGTTCCTTTTCCATGTTCTTTGAGTTTGGGAAACAAAAAGCAGTCTGAATGGGCAAGATCAGAACTGTTCGGTCAGTGGGATAATGTTTCCAATGAAACTTTCATAGGGCTGCCCTCAAAGAATGAGCAGGTGTATTGTTGTGGAAAGCCGTTCCTCAAGGCAGTTCTCTAGGCCTTTACCTCATTTATGCATTTTTCTTAAAACGTCTTTATAAGGCACTGTGGGTGGTCCTCTGTCCTTCAAGAAAATCTGTCACCGTGGTTGACCCTTTTACAATCCCCAGACTAAGTGGCCATACCTGTTGATTTGACCTCGTGCTTTTATCTTAATTGCCCACGCGGATTCTCTAGGAAGCCAGTTTGGAGCTGACCTTTTTTATTAAAGGCCCTCTAATAGGACTAACAAAAGTATATTATTGAGTGGACTTGTCTGTAGCCTTCAACTAATCATGGAGACGTGTTTAAAACACATTGTTTGAAATAAACCTGTATATATATAAAATAAAACTTTAGTATTAATACTTTTTGACTTTCATAAATGTCTTTTAATTAAAGAAAAGCATTTAAAATGCTCTTAATTATGTAGATATTTTTCTTTGAGAGATTTTATTTAGGGGAAAAATAATTTGAAATCCAAATAAGTGAAATTAAAATATAAACACAATTATAAACATAGAATGGCATAATACTTATAATGCTTATACAACTTAGTTTGCAAGTACTCTTAATTTCTCTCTCTATATATTTATCCAATATTGACCTACTTTTAAAACTAAGAACCAGCACCTCGAGATACACTTAATAAATAAGAATATGTTAAAAACCCAATGTTGTGGGTTTTGTGATCATAAAACAGAGCAAAACCAAAAAATGGTAGGTATTGGGAAGTAGGAATCTGGCAGAATCTTGTTATTTTCTGACATCTCCAGAGACAAAGTTTTTCATTTGTTTGACAACATTGCGTTTTCCATAAATGAAACATCTTTAAGCTTCAAGATCTACATATTATGTGATTCCCTTGCCCTAAAGTAGCATGGAGTAGTAAATGGAGCCTTGAGGGGAAAAAAAACATCAAGAAATCCATGTTGTCCACCTGATTGCTTTTGTAATGCTTCATTGAGATATTATTTACACACTATACAGTTCACCTAGTTAAAGTGTACAATTCACTTGTTTTAATGTAGTTATAGAAATGTGCGATCATCATCACAGTCAACTTTAGAACATCATTACTTCAGAAAGAAACCCTGTACTCTTTACCACCATCCCGTATTTCCCATGATCCCCCAATTCTTGAGAAATCACACATTTTTCTGTCCCTATATATTTCCCTATTCTGAATTTACTTTGAATAGAGTCATATAGAGTCTCCTGTGACTGACTTCTTTCATTTAATTTAGAATGTTGGTTCATATAGCTTGTCAGTATTTCGTTCCCTTTTATGACCAAACATTCCATTGTCTGGATGTATTACAGAACCCTTGTTGTATTGTAGAAGCCCTGGTGGTGTCGTGGCTTACCCATTGGACTTAACCATGAGGTCAGCCCCTCAAAACCACCATCCGTTCCACCGGAGAAAGACGAGGCTTGCTACTACTGTAACGACTTGTGCTCTTAGGGGCACTTCAATTTTATCCTGTAGGGTCACTGTGAGTCATCATTGACTCGATGGCTGTGAGGTTATTTTTGTGGTGGTGTGGGCTAGGCATTGGGCTGCTAACTACAAAGTCAGCAGTTCAAACCTCCCAGCCACTCCAAGAGGAGAAAGATGAAGCTGTCGCTCCCTTAAAGATTTACAAAAGCATTGAAAACCGTATATATAAGGTCAAGTGAGAAGACCTGATGGTGTAGTAGTTGCACATTGGGCTGCTAACCCCAGTTTGAAACCGTCAGCTGCTCCATGGGAGAAAGATGAGGCTTTCTCCTCCTGTAAAGAGTTAGTGTCTCACAGTTCTAGCCTGTTCGGTAGTTTCATCATGAATTGGAATCAACTTGATGAGAGTGAGTGAGTATGAGTAAGAAGAAATGACTCAGGGCCAGTGGGTCTCATGGCTGTGAAGTAGTATTTATTTTGGATGATTTATGATGTATTTACTATTTAGATACCTTACTTGGAGAAATGTCCATTCAGATCTTCTACCCATTTATATTTTTTGGTTTTAACAGTTTTATTGACATTCATTCACATATCATACAGTTCAATAGTTTAAACAAATTAAGAGCTGTGCAGTCATCACTACGATCAATTTTAGAATACTTTCTTCTTTCTCACACTCATTATTAGTTTCTCATTCCCCCCAACTTCTCTTGCTATAACCCTAAGAAACTATTGATCCAGTTACTGTTTTATAGATTTACCTGTCCTAAATTTCATATAAAGAAAAACATACCCAAAAAACCCCTAATCAAATAAAACTTAGAAAAATCTCAGTTGAAAAGATAACAAAGTAAAAACCAGAACAAATTTAAAATGTGGGTCAAAAGGAAGAATAAATGATAAGGTATAAAAATTTAACCTGACTACATCTGCATTAGTCCACTTTCCAATACACTCTGTCTGATAGCACAGATCCTCCAAACCCTGGTTGATGGTCAGGGGATATTCACTGGAGGCTTAATCCAGGTTAGGACCCAGCAAATGGATTGGGCTTTCACTGTTGTCCATAGCCGCCTGCAAACAGGGTTCTCAGAATTTAAACTCTAGTGCCTTCCCTCCTCCAGTCTTAGATTTTAATATTTACAATCACTGGATCACACAGGCGTGTGTCCAATGTGGAATTAGCTATCACCTCACTTAGATGGCTGCTTGTTTTAAGACAAGCCTTTTAAGACCCCAAGTGTTATTCTTTCTAAAAGCCAGGCGCTATCAGATTTCTCCACCGCACTTTGCTATAGCACCTTTATCTTCAATTTTTTCTTCATAAGGGCAAGTATCAAGTAGGGCCAGAGCATAAGAACTCATGGTTCTTAGATTAGGACTATGAGTAAGTGTGAGCTCAATATACATTCAGATATCTATGGCTTATGTCCCTGCTACTAATCACTTTCCCCCCATTGGCATATTTTTTATTAAATCATTTTATTGGGGGCTTGTATAATTCTTATCACAATCCATACATACATCCATTGTGTCAAGCACAAACTAATCACTTTTAAATTGGACCATTTGACATCTTGTTAATTGAGTTAACAATTAGGTGACTGCTTATTAACTGTAAGAATTTTCAATTTTAGTTTAGATTTAAAATATTTGTATGGTACATGTCCTGAATCATAGATATGATTTACAAAAGATCTTCTCCATTTGGTGGGTTGTTTTTCACATTACTAATGTTGGTGAAGGCCCAGGCAGTGTTTCACACTTCTGTATGAAGAGTTGCTATGAGTTGGGTCTGACTTAACAGTGCCTAACAACAACATAGCTGTATTAGTCTGGGTGCTTTAGAGAAGCAAATCTACAGAAACTCATGTATAAGAGAGAGTTTTATATAAAGGTTAAGTGCACATAAAGAAAACATCCCAACCCAGTGCTGCCCAAGCACACGAGTCCAACAGTAACGCATTAATCCATATATCCAACACCAATCCACAAAGTCCTCCTCCATCTCACAAAACAAACACAATGATGCCTACTGCAGGAGGAAAGCCGAATCAGTGAGTGTATAAGTAAGTATCTGAGTGCTGGCAGGGGTCTCCACATGGCTGCTCTGGCACCCATTACTAGGTCCATGTGACTTCTCCTTGGGGATGTCTTGCAAGAAGTGAGCCTTGCCAGCTGAAGCAGAAACTGGCTAAGGCAGCTGCACCCTGGTGCGACCATCACAAAGCAAGAGACCCAAGAACTAGAAAGGGGAGGCTCACCGAGCCATTCATTTATCCTTCTGCCCTTAATTAACCCCACATGTGTTTATTGGCCAGTCTGGCACAATAAACTAACTACAATAGCCTTTGAAGTACAAAAGTCTTAAATGAAAAGTGAAACTTAATTTTTTTCTTTTGTGTTCTCTTTGATCCATTTTTTAATAATTTTATCTATGGTGTGAAGAAAGGGTCAATTTTATTATTTTCTACATGGACTTCCAGGTATTCCAACTCAATTTGTTTTAACGGCTATTTTCATATTGAATGGTTTGGGTATGCTTGTGAAAAATCAGTTATGGCTTTGTAACCACATAATTAGGGGCAAGCTGATGTTAAGGTGAGGCCCATAATTTCCCCATACTGTTAACAAGATTGCGTTTATAGAACATTTCAAATGGAATTTTCTGATGCATGTTTCCTTTCCCGTTATGTAAGCCTTATTATAAATCTTATAAATCTAGAGGACCAAGTACTTCATTTCCTTCAATGAGTGCTTGTCTGTTTACTCTTTGCAATACTGTTTGGGTGATAATGGGAGCGCAAACTACAAAACCAAGCTATAGTGGAAAGTACAGTGGAAAAGCAAACAGCACCCGGCCAGGTAATCAAAACTCACTGACAGCTCCAGCTCAGAGTATCCTATAGGGCAGGGTAGAACTGCCCCTGTGGGTTTCTGATATGCTCAATCTTTTTTGTTGTTGTTGTTGTTGTAAGTTTTATTTTTATGTAATAAATCATTTTATTGGGGCTCATAAACTCTTATCACAATCCATCCATACATCAATTGAGTAAAGCACCCTTATACATTTGTTGCCCTCGTCATTCTCAAAATTCGCCTTCCACTTGGGTTCCTGGAATTGGCTCATTTTCCTTTTCCCCCCTCCCCCTCCCTTCCCGCTCCCTCCTCCCCCATGAACCCTTAATAGTTTATAAATTATTATTTTATTTTATCTTATACTGCCCGGCGTCTCCCATCACCCACTTTTCCATGGCCCATTGCCCAGAGAGGAGGCTACACATAGATCCCCGAGATCGGTTCTCCCTTTCTACACCCCCTTCCCTCCTGGTGTCGCCACTCTCACTCTCACCGCTGGTCCTGAGTGGTCCATCCATCCTAGATTCCCTCCCTGTGTTTCCAGATCCCTACTGCACCACTGTGCATCCTCTGGTCTAACCAAGTCTGCAAGGCAGAATTGGGATCATGATAATTGGGGTGGGGGGGGGGGAGGAAGTGTTCAAGAACCAGAGGAAGGTTTTTAGTTTCATCGTTGCTACACTGAACCCCGAGTGACTCATCTCCTCCCCACTACCCCTCTGCAAGGGATGTCCAGCTGTCTACAGATGGGCATTGGGTCCCTATCATGCACTCCCCCTCATTCATGGTGGTGTTATTTTTTTTCCCCTCTGCCTCTATTGTTTGAAACCTGGTCCCCTCTGCCCTTCATGATCACACATGTTGGTGTGCTGCTTCCATGTGGGCTTTGTTGCTTCTGGGCTAGATGGCCGCTTGTTTTCTTTCAAGCCTTTAAGTCCCTAGATGCTATATCTCTCAATAGCCGGGCACCATCAGCCTTCTTCACCACACTTACTTATGCACACATTCGTCTTCAGCGTTTATGTGAGGAAGGTGATCACACAATGATGGTTTTTGTTCCTTGGTGTCTGCTACCTGGTTCGTTCAACACCTTGTATTCACTCAGGCTGTGTGCTTCTTCTCTGTGGGCTTTGTTGCTTCCGAGCTAGATAGCCGCTTGTTTGCCTTTAAGACCCCAGACACTATATATTTTTGATAGCCAGGCACCATCAGCTTTCTTCACCACATTTGCTTATACACTCGTCTGTCTTCGGTGATCATGTCGGGAAGGTGGGTATCATGGAATGACTGTTTAGCTGGGCAAGGTGCTATTGTATTGAGGAAGTGTGCATGAGGAGGCCCAATGTCCACCTACTACCCTACTACTGAACCTATAAATATATGTACATAGGTCTATTTCCCCCATAATCATAAGTATATTTACATATGTACATGTTTGTATTTAGGCTTCTATGTATGCCCTTTGCTTCCTACTCCTTTCCTTTATTTCCTATGCTTTCCTCCCGTCCCACTACCATGTTCAGCCTTCATTCTGGTTTCAGTAATTCCTCTCAGTTACCTCGCCCTTGGGTTATGCTAAATCTTTATGAGAGTAAAGAGCTTCATCTTTCTCCCTGGGGCAGCTGGTGGTTTCAAACAGCTAACCTTATGGTTAGCAGCCTAACAGGTAACCCAAAAGGACTCACGTAAGTGCAAAAATCTGCAAAATACTGCAATTCTTTAAGGACAGAAACTGTCCACTAGAGGAAAAAACCACTCTCATACTCATGAACGATGATTATGTGATTTGAAAAAACAAAGTATCAGGGAAACAAAGGCATATTCTAGTTCTTAAGATTCCTGAACAGAATCGTGAACAATAAATGTTTCTATTGACTGTTAAAAGCTCACAGAGAAGGTAGTATTTAAGATGGATCTTTAGGCGTAAAATTACAGGGAGCCCTGACGGCATAGTAGTTACACTTTGGGCTGTCATCAGTTAACATCAGCAGGTTGAAACCACCACCTACTCCTTGGGAGAAAGACAGAGCTTTCTCCATCCTTGTATGTTCCTCAGTTACTGTCTCAGAAACCAAACCCACAAGGACCATTCCATATGTAGATAAACAATGAGTCAGCATCAACTTGATGACAGTGGTTGAGTGAAGATTTCAAAGGGAACAAGGCAACAAGGGTATGTGATAGGGAGCTGTGTCTGAATGTTGGATGTGTTATATGTTTACTATATAATGATGTTGTGAAGGATTTTAAAATTTGTTATTTAGGCAGGAAGATTTGGATGACATTCATGCGACCACCCAGGAACTTTAATGTAGTAGCAGTCTGAGGGGTAACTTTTGAGTGGGAGGTACTCTTGTCTGCTTGGGAAAAAAGGAACCTGAATTTTAACAGTCTTGATATTAAAATCCCCAAGAAGGGCAGTGCATGAATTAAGAAAATAAAACTGACAACTAATGTTAAAAGTTCAGCATTTCTTAGGGAAAGGAATGACAAGTCTGTTTCATTGGGGATGTTCTTGTTGTTAGATGCTGTCAAGTCAGTGTGACTCATAGTGACCCTGTGCATAACAGAAGGAAATACTGCCAGTCCTGTGTCACCCGCACAGTTGCTGGTATACCTGAGCCCATTGTCATAACACTGTGTCAATCCTGCTCACTGAGTGTCTTCCTTGGGTTTTTTGCTACCTTCTCCTTTACGAAGCATAATGCCCTTTTCCAGGGTCCAGTCTCAACTGATAAAGTATCTAAAGGACTTGAGATGAAGTTTCACCATTCTCACTTCTAAGGAGCATTCTGACTGCCCTTGTAAGAGAGATCTGTTTGTCCTTCTAGCAGTCACAGTATTTTCAGTATTCTACACCAGCACCGTAATTCAAATGTATTGATTCTTTAGTCTTCCTTATTCATTGTCCAACTTTCACAAGTAGAATAAAAGACTATAATCTTGACACACTTTTCCTGATTTTAATCCATGTAGCATCCCTAGTTCCGGTGGAATGACTGCTTCAAGTTCCACATGAACACAATGAAATGTTCTAGAGTTCTCATTTTCCTCAATGTTGACCATAGTTTGCTATGATCCATACAGTTGATTGCCTTTTCATAGTCCCTGAAACACATCAGCAATGATTGTGCCATGCCACCTTCTAAATGTGGTGTGAATTTCTGACATCTTCCTGCCAGTGTATTGATGCAAAATTTTATTTGCATTTGAAATTAATGATATTGTTGGATAATTTCTATATTCTGTTGGGTCACTTTTCTTTGGAATTGGGCAAATATGGGTCTGTTCCAGTTGATCTACTAGTTGATTATCTTCCAAAATTCTTGGCATAAGTGAGAGTGCTTTCAGTGCATCACCACCTTGTTAAAATATTTAATCACTCTTTCGGCAATTCTCGAAGCCTCATTTTCACAAATGCCTTCAGTGCAGCTTGCATTTCTTCCCTAACACCATTCATTAATTCCTGGTCAGTGCTACCTCTCAAAGGGTTTGAGCACTGTCTACTTGTTGATGCAGTGATGCTACGCATTCCTTCCATGTTCTTCCGAGAAGTAGCCTACTTCTTTCCATATTTAACCCATGTTAACCCATGGAATCCTTCAATATTTCCATTGGAGACTTCCATTTTTTTCTTCAGTGCTTTCAACTTGATATACACTGAGTATGTTCCTCTTTTTTTTTTTTTGGTGGGGGGTGGCACAGACAACAAAATCCAGATCTTTGCACATTTTATTATAATGCTCTCTATTTTGTTTATTTAACCTTCCTGGCAGTAATCCCAAGTGTGGCTTCGGGGTAACTGTTAACTGTCAGAAGAGGTAACCCAAGCCACACTCGGATTACACTGCAGGGAAGTCCCTTACCTGCTCCGCTGTCCAGTGGTGTCCATAGCTGTGATTGCAGAGCAAAGCAAGCTGACTTCTTCATTCCCGTTGAGTTCCCTGCGTGCAGTGTCACCGCACGGGGGGGGGGCGGAACTGGGCGGGAAATTCAAAACTGCAAGTCTCAAAGAGACTTACACACACAGGAGCAGTGATGCAGTGTAACCTGTGAGGATTACATTGTATCAAAGCAAATCACTTCAGATTTGTCTCCAGTGCCCTGTTTGACCTTTTACTGTCATTTGGATTTTTTTTTGCCTGGGAATTTTTTGTCCATGGCATCAAAAAAGTGTCACTTTAGCACTAAAGGAGTTTTAGACCAGATAAAAGACAGCGACAGTGACTTAGAATTACTCGCAGAATTGAGTGATAGCAGTTCATGGGAAATTCATCATCCGACACTGATACTGATCAGATAAGTGACGACAGTGACGATTCCGCACCTGAGCTCAGGGTTGTGCGAACTTGGTGCTCTATTGTCTGCGGTACAGATCAGGCAGCTCCCCCAAGAGTCCCGTTTACTGGAGCACCTGGTATAAAAGTAGACGTTGACCACAACAACGCTTTGGCGTACCTACAATTATTTCTGACCGATGAGGTCATTGAAAAAATTGTTACGGAGACAAACCTGTAAGAAAGCAACAATCCGCTTCTCTGCTTCATAAGTTTTCAAGAAGCAGAAAGTGGGAACCAGTGACCAAAGATAACATTTGGAAATTTCTGGGCCTAATCATACTTCAGGGAGTGGTGGGGAAACCCTGCGGAAATGGTATTGGACTGCCAATGAGTTACTTGCAACTCCAATTTTTGGCACCGTCATGTCAGAATACAGATTTTCCATGATAATGAAATTTTTTCACTTCACAAACAGTGAAGAATTTGACGAAACTACTCATCCTGCACCACAACTAAAAAAAAATTGGGAAGTATCTCAAATGATTGTAAAGAATTTCCAGCAGACCTATGTACCAGAAAGAGACATCAGCAAAGATGAAAGTCCAATGGCCTATAAGGGACGGCTCAGCTGGATATAATCCATTGCATCAATGAGAGCACGATTTGGCATAAAATCCTATGTGCTCTGTGAATCATCAAGTGGCTACATGTGGAATTCGGTCATACACACTGGAAAAGGCACAAAATTCAATCCAAAGTACAGCGACTATGGAATGGCAACATCTTCTGTTCTAACACTCACTGAGCCATTGCTAAATCAGCGCTATTGCGTTACAACTGACAACTTTTATACATTCCCTGAACTTCATGAGTTTCTTATAAAAAACAAAACCGATGCCTATAGAACCGTCAGGGCTAACCGGCATGACATGCCAGCGATGTTTGGCAAGAAGAAGGTAAAAACTTGAGAAATGGTTGCCTGGCAGAAAGGCAAGACGATGGCACTGCGATGGCCTGACAAGAAAGATGTGTGCCTAATGAGCACAGTTCGTAGTACCTCAACTGTTAATGGTGCGCATGGAAGGTGGGAAAGAAGTCATGAAGCCACAAGGAGTGACAGACTACAATCAAACCATGGGAGGTGTCGACAGAGCCGACCAAGCACTTACATTCTACCCAGCAATGCGGAAACAGCAAAAGAAATACTACAAGATCTTCAGGTATCTTCTCTAGCAATGCTTGTGGAATGCCTGCGTTTTGCACAGAGCAAAGAGTGGCAAGCCTTTGGTTCATTCTGACTTCATTTGGAAAGTTGCTGAACGCATCTTTGTGAACCACCAAACACCATCAATGGTTGTGAATAGACCTGGATGTCGTGCTGTTGACGTTGTCAACCCAGAACGCCTGACTAGTCATCACTTCATGGACTGTATCCCACCAACCGAAAAACAGTCAGCACCTACAAGGATGTGTGTGGTTTGTTGCTCAAAGCGAGATGGTGATGGAAAGAGAATGCAAAAGGAAACCAGGTTCCATTGTCCTGATTGTGACATCGGATTTTGTGCAGTCCCATGTTTCAAAATTTTTCACACCCAGGATTTTTATTGAATGCACCCTTGATGTTGCATCCCTTTTGAAAAATTGCAGTGTTCTTGACTTGATTACATTATTGAAAAAATTATATTTTATTTATTGTAATTTATGATTTTGTGTATTAAAGTTTATCATACCTGGAATGTCTACTAGAGAGATTAAAATGAGTAATTTCTTAAGAATTACAGGCCTACAATATAAAACAATAAATTTATGCAAAACAATGTACCGCTTTGGGTACAAAATTATTGACATAATTAGACCGACCGGGAGGTTAAACTCTCTTTTGAAATATTCCAGCAAACTCTGTTACTTCATTGTTTCTACAGTTGCTCTTACAATTATATGTTCAAGAGCATCTTTCCAAATGGGTGCATAAGTAAATGTGGCGAAGAAAGCTGATGGTGTCCGGCTATCGAAAGAGATAGTGTCTGGGGTCTTAAAGGCTTGAAGGTGAACAAGTAGCCATCTAGCTCAGAAGAAATAAAGCCCACATGGAAGAAGCACACCAGCCTTTGCAATCACGAGGTGCCAAAGGGACAAGGCATCATGCAAAATATATATATATATATATATATATATATATATATATATATATATATATATATATATATATACCATAGTGAATGAAGGGGGAAGTGCAGAGTGGAGACCCAAGGCCCATTTGTTGGCCACTGGAGATCCCCTCATAGAGGGGTTGAGGATAGGAGATTGGTCAGTCACGGTGCGATGTAGTACAGCTTTCCCCTAGATCTTGGATGCTTCTTCCCGCCAACTGCCATGATCCGAATTCTACCTTGCAGGACTGGATAGGGCAGAGGTTGTACACTGGTGCATATGGGAGCTGGAGGCACAGGGAATCCAGGGCGGATGATACTTTCAGGACTAGGGGTGTGAGGGGCGATGCTGGGCTAGTGGAGGGTGAGTGGGTTGGAAAGGGGGAACTGATTACAAGGATCCACATGTGACCTCCTCCCTGGGAGATGGATGGCAGAGAAGAGGGGGTGAACGGAGACTCCGGATAGGGCAAGGTATGACAAAATAACAATCTATAAATTATCAAGGGCTCATGAGGGAGGGGAGAGCGGGGAGGGAGGGGAAAAAAAAGGACCTGATGCAAAGGGCTTAAGTGGAGAGCAAATGCCTTGAAAATGACTAGGGTAAAGAATGTACGATGTGCTTTATACAATTGATGTATGTATATGTATGGATTGTGATAAGAGTTATATAAGTCCCTAATAAAATGTAATAAACAAATAAATAAATAAATAAATAAAAGTGCCTTTTCACATCCACTCTAGTGGATGAACCAGAGATGTACATTTGGAAGTAGTAAATTTTTTGAGTAATAATGCTAATATCCCTGTATAGAAATCTAGTCCTTAGCCTCATAGAGTGGTATCAATCAGCAAAAGACCATATAATAAATGCAGTGATGCAAGCAGTTATCAGCAGTATTCAGTGTTACATGTGTAATTATAATGTACTCAATTTCAGAAGTAGTGTATAAGGCATGAATGGATTAATTGCTTAGAGATGATCTTTGAAACGCTGGAAGTGAGTGACATTGTCAAGGAAGACTGAGTGGAGTGAATCAAAGCAGAGTTGACCATAATGATATGGTGTGGAGTAAAGCCTTCCAGATCTTCGTTTGTTGATGAGTAAGGATTCAAAATAACGGTAAACATCTGCAAGCATCCTTTAATCATTGGAACATGAAATGTGTGAATCTAGGAAGATTGGAGGTTGTCAGAAATTATTTATGTATAACACCCTTTAGATGTGCCTGGAACTTTAACCCTTTCGTGACTGACTAAAGTACATTAAAAATTATTTTTGTTGGAAAAAATTTCGTTCATAGAATGCATGTGAAAATTGAGTATCTGAATCGTCTTGGTCCTCTGGACTCTGGGAATCAGCATGAAGTGATACATATGTGCCCGGGGTAGGATTGGTGGAAAATATACTGATGGACGCTGACGGAGAGTTATAGGATAAATGTCACACCCCAGAATGTACCAGGATGTGTCACCTCATACAGTACCCTGTAAAAACAGTAATTTGTGGCACATGCCTGTTTCTTTCACTTAATATAGTGATCCCAGTCCCCTTCTGAAAACTCTGTGTACTATTAATGGGAAAGGAGTGCCCTAATAAGCCTAACAGATTAAAATATAGATGTGGAGCTGATAACAGAGCACAAGTAGAAGTAAATGTTGAGAAAATAATGATGGCAACATATGTAAAAATGTGCTTGATACAATTGATGTATGGATCTTTATAAGAGATATGAGCCCCCAATAAAATGATCTTTTAATAAAAAATAAATAAAATGTAGATTGGACATACATATCTCAGTGGTCACAAAAAGATTAAATATTTTTGGTAAAAATTTAATTAGGAACTTCTAATGTTTCAAAGAAAACATTTTGTGACCCAAGTATTTAAAGGCAAAAAGCATAGAAAATTGCTAGAAAGATTTATGAGGGAGCACAACTCTTGTCACCTTTTCTTAGAAACCATTAAGTTTAAGGCTTTTAGCATGAATTATTTTAATGAATAAAAGAAATTTCATAAAGTTTCACGAGGCAGAGATGCTCAACCTTTTTATTATTTGCATATTATTTTCTAAAATGTAATACAGTTTGTCTTTAATATCAAGTTTGCAAATGCTCCCTTAACTACGAAACTTTTCCCCTCTGTTATTTTTAAATTAAAACTAAAATGATATAAAGTGTATTACCATCCCTTCTCCTATTTTTCCTCTGAAATTAACCCTTCCCACTCCCAGCCTATGCAGCACTGGTGGTGTGGTAGCTTATACATGGGTTAGGCAACTACAGAGTCAGCAGTTCAAACTCCCCAGCTATTCAATGGGAAAAAGACGACACATCTCAGCCTGGAAAGAGTTACAGCTTTGGAAACTGACGGGAACAGTTCTTCTCTATCCTGTGAGATTGTTGTGAGTCAGGATTGAGTTGATGGCAGATGATTTGTTTCTCTTATTCTCTGGAAATAACTGTTTTCTGCCTGTACTTTTTGCCTTTTTTGGGAGTTATAAATGAACTCATGCAGTATGAAACTGTGAGCCTGACACTTTTTATAGATATACTTGTTTATAAGCTGAGTTTTCCCGCACATTTTTAATGCAGTTTTTGTGGTAAAATTAGGTGTCTCAGCTGATAATCAGGTCGGCTTATACTCGAATATATTCAATAATTGTATTTATTCAAATGATAGGTTTTATTTTACAATGCTAATAAGAAATTAATAACTATACATAGGAAACACACATTAGAACTAAAGGCTTGTTAAGTTTGTTTCTTGGGTTGTATCTAACTTCATCAAGAATCATTCTGTAATAAGTATGTAAAAAACATAAGTTGGCAAATAGAATAAACAAAAGGAAATAGTTGGGATATTATAATTGTTATGAGCTCCTCTGTATTCAAAAGGAAATTTGCATTATTTAATCCTAAGTTGACTATATAAAATATAAATAGAAGCATAAATACAAATTTAAATCTCTTTCCTATAAAATGTACTAAAAAGAAATTAAATTACCTAAATTATAATTTCATCTGTATATATTCTCAACTGGTTTTTTAAGGTTAGAATTAAAACATTTGCCCAAATCAAAACTATTGTGTGAAATTTTCTCTTTATAATAGCAGTAATTTAAAAATTACATCTTTTGTTTTTATTTCTTGTATCTGACTTTTATAGCATAAAATGTTTGAGATTTACCCATGTTGTTGCATAGAACCATTGTGTTTCTATTATCAAATTTAAGAAACCATGGTATAATGTATCATGGCTGTTACTCCCTACTTTCCAGTTTAGAGCATTTATGAATAAAGTTTATGAAAACAGTCACATGGAGGAAAGCATTCACATACCAATGTTTCTATAAAAACAGATTTTAATTTATCAGAGAAGATTTTGAGGTATAACTATATGTTAACTTTGTTTTAAAAAAAACCTGCCAAGCTCTTTTCCAAAGTGCCAATATCACTTTGCATTCCTATTACCAACAAGTCAGATCCAGTTTTTCCACATTTGTTAACACTTTCTATTGCAAGTTTTTGTTTCAAGCCCCAATGAAGAGGAACTGGATAAATATAGCTTGCAAAAACTGATTAAATGTACATGAATTTTGTGAACTGGTTAGTAAACAGCCATTTGTGTGTGTGTGTGTGTGTGTGTGTGTGTGTGTGTGTATGGATGGCATGGAAGGAGCGCAAAAGTCAAAGGCAAGAAAGGTAAATACTATTAAATACCCAATCTTGCAATAACAGTAATAAAAATAATCTACAAGTGGATACTTAGTTGAGCTGAATATAGATGGAAGGTGGATTTGACTACGTGAATATATAAGTTTAGTATGTAAAACTTCTTAATCCATAACCAAGTATCTTAAGGAAATGAGTCACTTGGCATAACAGAGTCCAAAGACAACTTTCTACATCTAAAGCTAGTGGTTAGTAATTGGGGTCTTAAAAGACTATGAGCAGCCATCTAACTATTGGTCTCTCCCCACTAGAGGAAATTAACCAGTTTCAACAAAAAAGGTGAGAACCCTCAACAGATGCTTTGACACAGTGGCTGCAACAATGGGCTCAAGCTTAGCAATTGTGAGGAGGGAGCAGGACCTGGCACTTTAAAAAATTCGGTTGCACATAGGGTCACCATGTGTCAGAACTGACTAAACACCACTTAGCACTAACAACATAAGGTACTCACAAACTGGGGTGGTCCATGCTCCTAAACACCACTTAGCACTAACAACATAAGTTACTCACAAACTGGGGTGGTCCATGCTCCTTAGACCCACCAACCACAGGAAACCAAAAGGGCAGCATTAACTCAGAGGTAAAGTTCGAAAGGCGGGAAAGGATAAATAAGTAAATTATTCACACGTGGAGAGTGCGTGAAGAACACAAGGGCATTGTGGGTGTGTTAGGCTGGGTTGACTAGGGAAACAAATCCATTGACACTCATATATGTATAAGAAAGAGCTTTATATCAAGAAGCTTTATATATCAGGAAAACATCCCAGCCCAGTCCAACTCAAGTCCATAAATCCGATAATAGTCCATAGTTCCTCTTCAGACTCATACATTTGTAAGCAATGAGAGAATACTAGAATATCACAGGCTTGTGGGTGCGAAGTCTTGTGGATCCAGTGCTGTGTACACATCTCCAGGGCTCTGGCAGCCATCAAGGTCAGCCAGCAGGAAGGGGAAGGCAGAGGAGGGAGGTGGGGTGGGTTCCCAGGGCCCTCCTTTTAGACAGTCACATCCACAAGGAGGTGCCGTCAGGCTGTGACCTGATTGACAGGCCCCTACACCCCTACACTTTTATACATCAGGTTGACATGAAATTAACCACAGGGGAAATTAACCACAGGGGAAATTCCAATCAATGTCAAATTTAAAAGTTTATGAATTGCCGATTGGAAAACCAACTTGCTCTGTAAACTGCCTAATTGCAAAAAGTTTTAAAACCAACTATCTTATGTACTCGAGTATAAGCCAACCTGAATATCAGCCAGTGCACCTAACTTTACCACAAAAACTGCATTAAAAATATGCTTAAAACAGGGTGTAGTGTAGCACCAATGAAACATAGAACTTTCCTCTAGTTCGAAAATGATTCCTCTCTCCACCCCACCCCGCTCTCACTATCATGATCCCAATTCTACCTTACAAATCCGGCCAGACCAGAGGATGTACACTTGTACAGATAGGAACTAGAAACACAGGGAATCCAAGACAGATTATCCCTTCGTGACCAGTGGTGAGAGTGGTGATGCTGGGAGGGTGGAGGGAAGGAAGGGGAAACTGATTACAAGGATCAATATTTAACTTCCTCCCTGGAGGGCGGACAACAGATAAGTGGGTGAAGAGAGACATTGGACAGTGTAAGATATGACAATAATTTATAAATTATCAAGGGGTCTTGAGGGAGAGGGAAGCGGGGAGGGAGGGAAAAAATGAGCTGATACCAAGGGCTCAAGTAGAAGGCAAATATTTGAGGATGATGAGGGCAACAAATGTACAAATGTGCTTGACACAACGGGTGTACGCATGGATTGTGATAAGAGTTATATGAGGCCCAATAAAATATTTTTTTAAAAGCTCGGCTTATATACAGGTATATAAGTAAATTATATAATTAACTTAATTTTTATTTAAATAGACGGTAATATTTAAAAGTCATTACTTCTGAATTTTTGATATTTTGCTGTTATCTATGCTCTTGAGATTTTTGTGTTCCAATCACCAAGAATTATCAATGTATCTTGATTGCATATTTGATCAATTTCAGACTGAAGACATTGGTAGACTTCTTCCATTTCAGCATCACTAGCTTTGTAGTGATGTATGCGGATCAAGAGGCAGTGGTGTGAACAGAACAAGGGCACACTGCATGGCTTAAACTCAGGAAAGGTGTGCGTCAGTGCTGTATCCCTTTTTCATCCTTTTTTCAGTCTGCACGCTGAGCAAATCATCAGAAAGGCTGCCTTATATTAAAAAAAAATGTGGTATCAGGATTGGAGGGAGGCTTATTAACCTGTGATATGTAGGTGATGCAACCTTGCTTGCTGAAAGTAAGGAGGACTTGAAGCACTTGCTGATGAAGATCAGGATTGCAGCCTTCAGTGTGGATTGCAACTCAATGTAAAGAAGACCAAAATCCTCAAGTGGACCGGTAACAACGCCATGTTGAATAGAGAAAAGGTTGAAGTTGTCAAGGATTTGCCTTGGTTTATCTACAATCAGTGCTCATGGAAGCAGCAGTCAGAGATTTAAAAAAAAAAATGCTTTGCTTTAAGTTAATCTTCTACACAAGATCTATTTTTAGAGTATTGAAGAGCAAGGATGTTAATTTGAAGACTAAGGTGTTCCTGACCCAAGCCATGTTTCAGGTGCCTGATACGTATGTGAAAGTTGGACATTGAATAAAGAAGACCAAAATGAATCAATGCATTTGAACTGTGGCGCTGGAGAAGAATATTGAAAGTACCATGGACTGCTAAAAGGACACACTGATCTGTATTGGAAGAAGTACATCAAGGGTGCTCCCTAGAGGCAAAGATAGCAAGACTTTCTGTTGCATACTTTGGACATACTGTCAAGAGAGACCAGTCCCTCCAGGAGAACATCATGTAGCCAAAAAAGGAAAGCCCTCAGGGAGACAATTGACACCGTGGTACAATGGACTCAGGCACAGAGACAGTTTTGTTTCATTTTGTTTAATCGTTTTATTAGGGACTCATACAACTCTTACCACAATTCATACATACATCAATTGTATAAAGCACATTGCCCTCATCATTCTCTAAACATTTGCTCTCCACCTAAGACCCTGACATCAGGTCCTCATTTTTTCCACTCCCTCCCCGCTCCCTCCTCCCTCATGAACCCTTGATAATTTATAAATTATTATTTTGTAATATCTTTCCCTATCCGACATCTCCCTTCACCCACTTTTCTGTTGTCCGTCCCCCAGGGAGGAGGTCATATGTAGATCCCTGTAATGGGTTCCCTCTTTCCAACCCACTCTCCCTCTACCCTCCCAGTATCGCCATTCACACCACTGGTCCTGAAGGGATCATCTGCCCTGGATTCCCTGTGTTTTGAGTTCCTATCTGTACCAGGGTACATCCTCTGGACTAGCCAGACTTGCAAGACAGAATTCGGATCATGATAGTATGTGGGGGGGGGGGGGTTAGGGTGGGGGGAAGCATTTGGGAACTAACGGAAAGTTGTATTTTTAAGGATGGTACAGGATCGTGCAGTGTTCTGGTGTGCACAGTCTCTCTGGGTTGGAACTGACTCTGTGGCTAGCACTTAACAACAACCACTTTGCTGTTAAGGAATCAAGGTGAGATAGTGGGCTGCCAACTGCATGGTCAGCAATTTGAAGCCATCAGCTGATTTGCTGGCAAAAAAGGGCCTTCTGTCCCTGTAAAGAGTTAGTCTCAGAAACTCACAGAGGCATTTCTGTCTTATCCTAAGGAGATGTTATGAGTAGCCATAGATTAGATGGCAATGAGTGAGACCTTTAATAGTTAGTGTATAAATTTGAATAATAGTTGTATTGACTATAGTTCCTTGCATGCTGATAGATATTATCCTATCATAGACAGCATTGCACTTCTAGATCTTGAAATGTCCTTTCTCACAACAAATGCAACACTGCTCCCCTTGATTGTGTCATTCCGGCATAGGAAACTACAATCTGGTTACTAGTCCCACCCAATCATTTGGTGCGAGTTACAGAGACAAGGATAGAAGAGCCAGATTAAGAAATAACCACAATCGTTAAGAATATACTTTTTTTTAAACATTTTATTAGGGGCTCATACAACTCTTATCACAATCCATTCATATACATACATCAAATGTATAAAGCACATCTGTACATTCTTTGCCCTAATCATTTTTTTCTTTTCTTTTTTTTACATTTTATTAGGGGCTCATACAACTCTTATCACAATCCACACATATACATACGTCAATTGTATAAAGCACATCCTTACATTCTTTGCCCTAATCACTCTCAAAGCATTTGCTCTCCACTTAAGCCCTCTGCATCAGGTCCTCTTTTTTCCCCCTCCCTCCCCGCTCCCCCTTCCCTCATGAGCCCTTGATAATCCACAGATTGTTAATTTGCTATATCTTGCCCTATCTGGAGTCTCCCTTTCCCCCCTTCTCTGCCGTCCATTTCCCAGGGAGGAGGTCACATGTGGGTCCTTGTAATCAGTTCCCCCTTTCCAACCCACTCACCCTCCACTATCCCAGCATCGCCCCTCACACCTCTAGTCCTGAAGGTATCGTCCACCCTGGATTCCCTGTGCCTCCAGCTTCCATATGCATCAGTGTATAATCTCTGCCCTATCCAGTCCTGCAAGGTAGAATTCGGATCATGGTAGTTGGGGGGAGGAAGCATCCAGGATCTGTGGGGAAGCTGTGTTCTTCATCGGTACTACCTTGCACCCTGACTGACCCATCTCCTCTCCTCAACCCCTCTGTGAGGTGATCTCCAGTGGTCAACACGTGGGCCTCGGGTCTCCACTGTGTACTTCCCCCTTCATTCACTATGGTACACACACACACACACACACACACACATATTCTTTTTTTTTTGTTTGCATGATGCCTTACACCTGGTCCCTTTGGCACCTGGTGATCGCACCAGCTGTTGTGCTTCTTCCATGTGGGCTTTATTGCTTCTGAGCTAGATGGCCGCTTGTTCACCTTCAAGCCTTTAAGACCCCAGACACTATCTCTTTCGATAGCCGGGCACCATCAGCTTTCTTTGCCACATTTGCTTATGCACCCATTTGTCTTCAGCGATTCCCATCATGGAGGTGTGCAGCCAATGATATGATTTTTTGTTCTTTGATGCCTGATAACTGATCCCTTTGGGACCAAACGATCACACAGGTTGATGTGTTCTTCCATGTGGGCTTTGTTGCTTCTGAGCTAGATGGCTGCTTGTTTATCTTCAAGCCTTTAAGACCCCAGTCACTATCTCTTTTGACAGCCGGGCACCATCAGCTTTCTTCACCACATTTATTTGTTCACCCGCTTTGGCTTCAGCAGTTGTGTCGGGAGAGTGAGCATCATAGAGTTCCAATTTAATAAAAGAAAGTATTCATGCATTGAGGGAGTGTTTGAGTAGAGGCCCAAGGTCCTTCCGCCACCTTAATACTTAACCTATAAATATAGACACATGGATCTATTTCCCCATCCTCATATATATATATTTGCATATGTACATGTCTTTGTCTAGACCTCCATAAATGCCCCTTGACTCCCAGCTCCTTCCACTTTTTTATGATAACCACTGAGCCCTTGTATAACGTCTTAGCAAAGATCATGAATATAAAGTTTGTGAAAGTTTTTCTTGCCCGGCATATCCTGTGGGGGCTATGGAGAGGCCCAGGCAAATATTTCACCTGCATTTCCTTTGTGGCACAGCTGTGAAGTCGCATCATAGGGGATCTAAATCATTAATATGAGACTGAACCTGCCTTCTCTTTGCCCAGAAGAGACATTATCACACTGTTGAGCAAACAAACATGCCCTTTGTGGGGAGGGAGTTACTTACCTTTTTCTTTCGAGGCTGCTTACTATGTTAATATCCTGGTAAAGACAGTCCAAAACAAAGGACTAAGTACCTCTGGTTGCAGGATATACAGAAGTAGGACACCGATGAAATACAGTACTTTTAGCCCGTGAAGTTTTATTTTTATATATTATTTTGGTTCTTGAAATACAACCCTTTTTTACTGTTAATTTTTCTACTAAATGCCTTTATATTTCTTTTTGAACCACCTGTTTTTACTGTTACCTTTGGACTACAATTTAAAATATAGTTTCTTTAAAATTGTTGCCTGATAAATCATTTCTGGATCATCTTGGATTACTTTTATTTTTACTGTTTCTTAGGGAATTGGTCATATTTTCACATTCTTGAATGTTGAGAAATTTTGAATATATCTTGAGCATTTTAAACTTTATGTTACGAGGTTCTGGTTCCTGTTAAAGTCCTCTGAGGAGTGTTTATTTCTTTTTCTACTTTTAGCAGACAATCAACATACTTAGGTTCTGACCACAAATTCGATCTCACTTTCTGTGGTTGGTGGTTTCAGTGTCATTTGTTTTCAAAACCTTTAGAATGCTGTTTGAGACGTCAGGGCCTCAACCACTCAGCAGGTCATCTAAAATTTGGGCAGTGCTTTATAATAATAGTTCACTACTCAAATCCATTGGCACTGTTTTGTGTGTCTTCCCCAAATGGCCAGCTCAGGGATGAGCCCAGGATTTTGTAAGTTTGTACACAGAATCAGGGGGTTCCTTTAGTTCCTCTCAGCATTGGACAGCTGACTGAAAGACCAGTGGTTCAAATCCACTAGCCACTCGATGGGAGAAAGATGACCTCAGGAAAACTGTATCAGGTTGCTATGAGTTAAATGCCTTGATGGCAGTGAGATTTTTAAATTTCAGTGTTCTGGGTCTGGCCTTAGGAAAGGACTAAGAAAGTGTGTGAAAAGGAAAAAAGGGTTTTCCATTCACATTCTCTGGGTTTCAGAGACCTAGAGGAGCCCTGTGATGTAGTAGGCACACGTTGACCTGCTAAACCTCAAAGTCAGCAGTTCAGAAACTACCACCACTCTGAGGGAGAAAAACAAGGCTTTCTCCTGCTGTAAAGTTACAGTCTCAAACCCACAGGGACCAGTTGTACTGCGTCCTCTAGGGTCGCTATGAGGCTGAATTGACTCGCTAGCAACAAATGAAGGCTGTGGACAGAAGGATGAAGGAGCGCTTTTTCTTGGAGCCACTGTTGCCTGCATTTGTAGTGTAGACCCACAATTACTGCGACTGCCCCCATGGAAAGGCAGGGGAGAAAAGAAAGAGCTCACAAAACTCACCCTCATAAGGCTCATTCTGCACATTCTCACTCCCTCTCTAATCTGCCTGAGCGATTCACTTTTCAGGGCATTGCTTTTTATGCTGTGGTTAGTGCCATTGAGCAAGTTTTGATGACTACAAAAAAGCCAAAAGAGTGAATAGTAAAAGGCCAACTGAATGCCTTCTTAAAGATTCAGATTACTGAAGCAGTTTTTTGTTTTGTTTTTCCTCCTCTCTTCTCATGGTACATATACACGTCACAATTGGCATTTTAATAGTTTTCACATGTACAATTCTGTGTATGTTGGCAGTTTTTATGAGCTGGACTGATGAGTGAACAAAGAATGTTTCCCAGAGGTCTCTTCTAAATAGGTCAGAGTTGGTGTAGTAAGGATCAAACAGTGGCCACAGAGTTAGAAAACAAGATACATTGTATCTTTGTCATTGAGAGGCAAGATTGTGTAGAAATGAAAGAACAACAAAAAAATGAAAGAACAGAAACATTTTTTTGAAGGGGAGGGACATTGTTTTTATTAATTAACTTCCTGCCTAAATTAATTAAATAAATAATAGGGGCATTTTTCTCCCCACTGAACAAAATGGTCAAATTTGAATAAAATATCTTTCTATTAACAAAACACTTTTTTTAAAAAATGGAGGATGCCATCAATTTTGCTATTTTTAAATGCATTAATTGTATCTTGATACTTTTTTTAATTTAAGTAATTTCATTGGGGCTTTTACCGATATAACAATCCATGTTTTGATTATATCAAGCAAACTTATGCATATGCTTGCCATCATCATTTTAAAAACATTATCTTTATACTTGAGCCCTATTATCCGCTCTTTTTTCCCTCCCTCCCCCACTTTCCAAGAGAAATTACTGAAAGTCAAATGACGGGTGAACATGATAGTGGGGCAGGAGAAAAGTAAAAGGAAATAGAGGAAAGTACTAGGAGGCAAAAGCTATATATAGGGGTATAGATATAAGCATGTACATATGTAAATATATTAGTATATAAGGATAGGGATATATTTACATGTTAAAGTATTAAGGTAGCAGATGGAATTTGACCTCTACCTAAGTCTTCACTCAGCACAAGAGCACCTTGTTCTAATAACCTGACACTGTGATACCTTCCCTACAGGATTGCTGAAGACAAAATGGGTGAGGAAGCAAATGTGAAAGCTGATAGTGCATGGCTATTAAAAGATAGAGCTGCTAGAGTCTTTTTTTTTTCTTCTCAAGTCTTATAAGCTTGAAGTTAAACAAGCGGCCACCTAGCAGAGAAGCAACAAAGCCCACATGGAAGAAGCACACCAGCCTGTGTGATCACAAGGTGTTGACAGGATCAGGTATCAAGCATTAGAAGAGCCAAAACAAACAATCGTATCAATGCGAACAAGGAGGGGTTGGAATGGAGAGCCAGGGCCAGTCTGTAGATAATGGACATCCCCTCACAGAAGGGTCACATGGAAGGGTGGATTCAGCCAGGGTGCAGTTGAGCACCAATGAAACGCACAACATGCCTCTAGTTCTTTAATGCTCTTCTGCCCACCCCATCCCCACCCCCGCCCCACTATCATGACTCTCGTACTGCCTCACAAATCCTGCTAGACTAGAGTATGTACATTGGTACAGATAAGAGTAGAAACTTTTATGATGACTCATTTGGTTTATTAAGTAAAATTCTATCCACCAAGTTATTTGAATACTGAGTAAAACAGCTTTACTGCTCAAACTGTGAAGCATTTCACCTGATATTAGAAAACTAGACTTTAGGAACTCTGGTGACACAGTTTGTGTTAGTCTGGGTACTTTAGAGAAACAAATTCGTGGAAACTCATGTATAAGAGAGAGTTTTATATAAAGGGTAAGTGCACATCAAGAAAATATCCCAACCCAGTTCTGCCTAAGCCCACAAGTTCAACATTAATCCATATGTCCGACACTAATCCACAAAGCCCTCCTCCATCTCACAAAGCACACCCTACGACGCTGACTGCAGGAGGAAAGCCGAATCAGTGAACATGTAAGCATCTTAGCGCTGCCAGGGGTCTCCACATGGCCGCTCCAGCACCCAGGGCTACATTGGGATAGGGCCATGCGGCTTCTCCTTGGGGATCTCTTGCAGAAAGTGAGCCTTGCCAGCTGAAGCAGAGAACTGGCTAAGACAGCTGCATGCTGGTGCAACCATCACAAAGCAAGAGAACTGAGAACTAGAAAGGCGAAGCTTACTAAGCCGTTTATCCTTCTGTCTTTCAATTAATCCCACTTGTGTTTATCGGCCAGGTAGGCACAATAAACTAACTACCTCACAGTTGTTAAGTAGTTAGCTGCAAACCAAAATGTCCGTGGTTTGACACTCTCCAGCCACTTCAATAGAGGAAAGATGGCAAATTCTCATAAAGATTGCATCTTGGGGCAGTTCTATCCTGTTCTAAAGGGTTATTATGAGTTGAAATGGACTGCACAGCAAAAGTTAATAAGTTGTTCTTGTTCTTATTAGGTTAACCATCAAGTTTGTTCTGACTCATAGAGACACTGTGTACAACAGAGCAAAACACTGCCCAGTTCTGAACCATCTCTAAGCTATTGTTTGAGCCCATTGATGCAGCCAGCCACTGTATCAGTCCATCTCTTCCAGGGTCTTCCTTTTTTTCACTGATCCTCTACTATTCGAAGCATGATGTCCTTTTCCAGTATTGGTTTCTCCTGATCGCATTTCTAAAGTGTATGAGATAAAATCTTTGCTTCTAAGGAGCATTCTGGTTGTCCTTCTTTCAAGACAGATTTGTTTGTTCTTCTGGAAATCCATACTTTCTGTATGTTTTTCCAATGCCATAATTCAAGCTCATCATTAAAAATTTATTCATAAAATACAATAATAATTTGTAAATTATCAAAGGTTCATGAGGGAGGGTGGGGGAAGGAAGAAATGAGCTGATACCAAGGTCTCAAGTAGAAAGAAAACTTTTTTTAATGATGATGGCAACAAATGGACAAATGTGCTTGACACAATGTATGTATGGATTGTGATAAGAGCTGTTTGAGCCCTCAATAAAATGATTTTTTAAAATCTTATTCACTATCCAGTTTTTTCACATGTATGTGAGACAATTGGAAATAGCTTGGTTTGAACAACACACACATCTGTCCACAGAGTGATCTATTTCTGCTTTAACACTTTAAAGTTAAAAAAGTTTGTGCAGTAGAGCTGCCCAATTTAATCATTTGATTTCATGGTTCCTGCTTCCTTGAGCGTTAAATGAAGATCCAAATATGTTGTCTGTTGTTTTGAAGATTTTTTCTTCTTCTTTACATTGAGGTGTAGTCCATACTGAAGTCCATGATTTTCATCAGCAAGTACTTGAAGTCCTCCTTGCTTTCAGTAACCATGGTTGTGTCACCTGCATATTGTTATTAATAACCCTACCTTCAGTCTTGGTGCTGTGGTCTTCATGTTGTTTTTATTAAGTGCCATCGAGTCAACTGACCTGTAGCGACCCTGTGCACAAGAGAACAAAACACCATACTGCCTGCGCCATGCTCAAAATTGTTTCTACGCCTGTGCCTATTGTTGTAGTCACTCAGTCCATCTCATCAAGGACCTTCCTCTTTTTCGCAATCCTTCCACTTTACCAAACACTGTGTCCTTGAGGGAATGGTCTTTCTTAACATTATGTCCAAAGTGTGTAAGATAGAAGTATTGCCATATTTGATTCTAAGGAGCCCTCTGACATTACATCTTCCGATACAGAGCTATTTGTCCTTTTAACAGTTCATGGTACTTTCAATATTTTTCCCCAGCACCACAATTGAAATACATCTATTGTTCTGTAGTCTTCCATATCCACTGGCCAACTTTCACGTGCATATGATGCAATGGAGAATGCCGTGGCTTGGGTCAGGTGCACTTTAGTCCTCAAAGTAATACCCTTGCCTTTCAGTACTCTAAAGAGGTCTTGTGCAACCAGCCTGTGCAATCATGAGATGTCATTGGGACCTGGTAACAGGCATCAGAAGACCCCAAACAAACAAATTGTTGAGAATGCGGTGGGGGTGGTGTTGTTGGAGCAGAGACCTAAAACTCATCTGTAGACAGTGGGACATCCCCTCACAGAAGGGTCACAGGGAAGGGATGAGTCAACCAGGGTGCAGTAAAGCACCCATGAAACACACTATTCCTCTGGTTCCTTGAGGCTTCCTCATCGCCCACTATCACGACCCCAGTACTGCCTTTCCCTGCGGGCTAGACCGGAACATGTGCACAGGTACAATAAGAGATAAGAACTCACAACACACAGAATCCAGGATCAGCAATACCAGAAGGGTAGGGGGAAGGTGGGGAGGGAACAGGAAGAAGGGGGAACCAATAGCAGTGATACACACACACACACACACACACACACACACACACACACGCGCCCTCTTCCACGGAGATGGACAACAGGAAAGTGGGTGAAGGGAGATGTTGGACAGTGTAAGACATGACAAAATGATAATTTATAATTTATCAAGGGGTTGTGTGTTTGGGGGGTTTGGGAGGGAGGAAAAAAAGAGTAACATACGACAGGCTCAATAGAAAGTAAATGATCTTTTAATTTAAAAAAAAGGTCTTGTGAGGCAGATCTACCTAATGCAGTAAGTCTTTTGATCTCTTGACTACTTTTCCCATGAGAATTGATTGTGAATCCAAGACAAAATCTTCAACAACTTTAACCTTTTTTCCATTTTTCATGATGTGTTTGTTACCTATTGGTCCATGATACTGTCGGTATTCTTCATCAGCATAACCCTACTTCACCCATGCAATGTTCCTCCTGTCATATTTAATTACTGCTTCTTCTATTTTCATAGTTTGTATAGATAAATAGCCTTCTAGGGACCCTGGTTGTATAGTGAATAGAAGTTGGCCTGCTATCTACAAGGTCACCAGTTCAAAACTGCCAGCCACTCCTTAGGGCAAAGACTGGCCTTTCTACTCCCACAGAAAGTTAGTTTTGGAAACTCACAGGGATAGTTCTACTCTGAGCTACAGGGCTGCTGTAAGTTGCCATCTCCTAGATGACTGCGTTTTTTGGTATAAGGACATAACCGCGATCTGTGACCTGTTTCTTTTTCAGTCAAGCCCGTCATCTCCAGAACCAGCTAGTCTTCCTGCAGAAGATATTAGTACAAATTCCAATGGCCCCAAACCCACAGAAGTTGTGTTGGATGATGACAGAGAAGATCTTTTTGCAGGTAATTATGAGTATCTTTGATTTTTTCTACTGATCAACTGTATAGTATGGATCCTGTTAGGAAAAAAAGAATTATTGGGAGCAACTTTGAAACTTTGTGCAAATATAAATCTTTTTGTTAAAAACTAAAATAGAGAATTAGCAACTGGATATCTCCTTGTGAAAAATATTGATTGTTAAGGAGCAGAACTCTGTGCTCCTTCTGATTTTAGGCCATTGGAAATAAATCACACATTATAATTTGATGATTTTTTTTTAGTACTTGGACTCAAAATAGAGTGGTTGTGGCATTCATTCTTTGAGATATGGCAACAGTTGTATTCTCTATATTACTGAACAAACAACAAAATAAAATTAAACTGTATTTAAGAATTACCTTAATTATATTCTGTATGTCTGTGAGATGTATTTGCTTTTAGTACAATGCTGCGTTTGTTCTATTTTGTACTTTGAGGTGAATAAATTCATGCTTGAGAAATTTATTTTGATAAGGGAGCAAGATTTGTTATCCATTCTAACCAAAAATATACACAGTCCCTGATTAGAAATGAGTTCCAATCCTAAATCTGTTTCCAAGTCAAATTTATATATTCGACTGAACAATTATTTTTGGTTTGTATCCAATTTAGTTACTTGTTTGTCTTAGTTTATTATTCTTTGCCTTTTATGCAAAAAAATTAAAGAAACCCTTCCAGACACTTTAAAATATTTTTAATATTACAGTAATAATAACAGTATTTTTAAATGTGTGATATACCACAGCAAGTGCCCTTATTTTTAAATAGGCTTTTTAGAGGTCAGTGTGTAATTATGAGTTACTGGTTTGTTCATCATTCAAGGACTGCCTGTATATATTAGACTATTCAAAATGATTAACTACTTCGAGACTAAAATCAAGAGGTAACTTAATTTTAATGTTAAGAAGCAAATACTTCCTAAGAATTAATTACCCCAAAAATAAAACAATACATTTTGTGTATTTATTTAATAGTTTAATTTACCTCAACTCGCTTTATAATGGTTCAATACTGAAATGGAATTTTTAAACAGTATTTCTGCATTTTTTTTGCACAAGTGTGCTAAAAGAGACACTTCTCCATCTCAATATTCCAGAGTAATTTTCTGATTTATTAATTCTATTTTTAAAATTGCCACCAGAAATAAATTAATAGATGTTATCATTAATGAAAATTAAAAGTATGATAACCAAGTACCTAAAATATTTCCTTTTTACTTTTCTTTTCTCTTCTTTTTTCTTTCTTTTTTTTTAAGTTACCTTACAACATACAGTCAAAGTTTCAGTTAAACCAACGTTGTAATATTCCTTTTTGTTTCCTCTTGTGGATATTTTTTTTTCCAGGCAATCCTTAAACATTCTTTCGTGGCATATGTGTTTTAATCTAAAAGATGACACAAGTTCTTTCTCTAAGCAGGTACCATCTAAAATTGTATGTATTCTCGTGGTATAGGACCATACATAGAAGTTCTGGATTATCCATTTTATGACAGATTTTTTACTGCACAGTCAGGTTTCCATAGAGATGAATATGCTGAAAGCTCCTGAAATCGGGGTGTGTGCATGTAAAGAAAATGGAGTGTGTTGCTGTGTGCATCGCATCATGAAATTAGCCAAGTGAAGAGCATATAATGACATTTACCTACTTAGCTTAATTAGAAAAATTTGTAGTCTAAATTTACCTAGAATTCTGTACTATTGCGATTGAAATGTCCATGTTAGTTGTGTGTGTGTGTGTGTGTGTGTGTGTGTGTGTGTGTGTGTGAAGAGTGAGAGATAAGACTAAAGCATCATGAACAGCTCTGTTTGCTTTGTTAACCTACAAGTGTAAGGATTTTTTTTAGTGCTTTATCTTTTACCTTAAACTCAGCTGCATTGCATAATAATTTTAGATGACTTACTCCAACATTTTTGTATAAATGAATTACTGCTTCATTTATATTTTATTTATAATGCATTTAAGCAGGTCTGTTATTTCTGCTTCTATGGTGATGAAAGCTATAGTCCAGTAATGAGAACATGTACTAGATTTAGTTTTCTTCCCCTGTATTAGAGGACAGATGTAGATACTGCATCCATGATCTAGCCATTGTGATTCTTCCTAATGTTATAAAGAGAACATACTATCTTGGTACACATGCTAATAATGTGTTTTGGGTAACATTCCAAGTGCTGCGGCAGAAGTGATACCAGAAAACGTACAAGTATTGACAATTATTTGCTTACTTAGACTGGTCACGAGATGTGGTTAATTTTAGCTGTGGAGTTACCCTCTTTGGTTATGTCCACTACTCTGTACATACTTGGGAACTTTCCTGAAGGAGTAGGGGAGAGTGAATGAATTGCCAATAACAAAATTGTTTTCTCCCAGTGTAACGAGCTTGTTTCACTTAAGCTGTTCAGCACGTGATGTCAATGGAAAGTTTCACAGTCTTTTGTTTAAAAATCCCCTGACATCTGCCATATAAATACAGTGCTAGACAGAACAAGCAAACAAACAAACAAATAAACACAATGTTATTTATTTGATCTTGACAGAATTAATTTCTGTTTATCCCCAAAATGTATTTTCCAAAGTAAAATTAACATAGTGTAGATAGGGCATTTTCCTGAACCGTTAAGATCTGCTTTAAATTAAGGCTTGTAATTTTAGTGTGCTGGTTTACCTAAGCAAAAGGATTGAAGTCTTGAGAAGAACGGAAGCAAACTTTATATGACAGAGCAGTCCGACAGGACAGAGAAGCTGCCCATAGGCATTCCTAGGCTGTCATGTAGATGGGACCAGGTGGCTGGTCTTTTTCTTCTGCAGAACTACCAGTGCATTAACACCGCCTACCTTGTGGTTGGCAGCCAGGAATTTAACCATTGTGCAACATATCAGAACCTACTTGCTGAAAAACCCATTGCCATCAAGTCCGTTCTTTGCATAGTGACTCTACAGGACAAAGTAGAAATGCCCCTGTGGATTTCCAAGACTTTACATTTGGGGAAGGAGAAAGTCTAGTCTTTTGTTCTTGGAGTAGATGGTAGGTTCAAACTGCCAATTATATGCCCTCTCATAACCCACTACCCCATAGGAATTAGAACCTAAACTGTTCATTTATTTTCTGTTCTCCCTTCCATATAAAATAAGATTGAAAAGGTAAAACTTTAGCCATACTGATACTTCATAAAGTTATTGAACCTCACAGTTTTGTCTGTGGGTCTGTTGCCAACAATGCTGCTTTTATATTTTCTTTAGAGTGCTTTGTTTGTTTGCTAGTTTGTTTCTGTTTATTATTTGTAAAGTACTCTCTTCTTGGCTTTGAAAAACTTTCTTTTTATTTTGTCATGTTGATTTCATTTTATTAAAAAAATAGATACCAACAATCTTAGTAGTCTGAAGTTGTATAGAAGCTTTTAGTTTTTATGGAGTCATCTATAGTCTGTTTTCAACACCTAGTGCCTTGTTTTGTTTCATATTTTCTGGTTTTATTATTTGAAAGATTTTTCTTATTTAAAAAATTTTAAAATATAAAACTATAAGGGAAATATGCTAAGTAAAGATTTTCATTAACAAGATGATCAGTTAAACGATGAAATGTTAACCCAATCGTCCTTATTTTAGGAAAAATGCTATTATTACTATGTAGTTATAAGTATTAAAATGACTCGCTGACTGCCACTATTGCCTTCCAAACTGTTAAGCATCTGGAAACCACTGGTTGACTTTATGCTTCCTTTAAAGGATTCCTGCTTCTTTTTCCTAGAACCATTTATAAAGGCCAGCAGAACAGCGATTTACATTATGATCGCTGGTTATAATTTCCACTTGCCTGGCTGAGGTTTGACTTCAACAGTTTCATTCTTATGGATTCCTCCACCATCCTATCCACATCTCCTCAGATCAGTTCAGTAAACGCTTCTTGATTTTTTTTCCAGCCTAAAGGATTATCTCCCATCCAAACAAATTATAATTTGTTTTGTAGTTCATATATCAACTAAATGTCTTACCTTGTAACATTCATTTCATGTAAGTCTTTTATTATTATTTAGCATTCCACATGATTATGCCTTATTTTCTCAACTAGATTATAAACTCCTTGAGGGAAGGTATGGTATTTTGTATTATTTTGTATTTCTCCTTTGCACTTACCACAAAGTTACATAGCTTGTAGACACGCAATATGTTGGTTTGGTTTGATTTTAAATATGTTTAATTTTGATTTTTCAAGTGAATGAAAGCATCATAAGTTAAAACCTAAAATACATTTGCTTTATGTTTTATGTGATAGTAATCTATTAAACTAATATGCAATACAATATTTAGTAACCTTTAGCAGTTGTCGCTTTAGATTACTAACTAACTCTGTGGAGTATCCGTAACAGATATTGCATTGGGACATTTGGACAGCTTTCTGACATAAAAGTTTTGTTCATCTGTCTAAAATTATCATAATATCATCTTGACTAAAAGATGCATAAGTTGCCACAAGTATAAGATGTATAACAAATCGACACACAAATGAGTGTGAAATTATCCACATTGTTGCTTTATTCTTAGTTTTATCCCTGTTCAGACATATGAATGATTAAGCTGGTTTTGTGAAATTCTTCTTAAAACTAACAGAGTCATTTTTTATTTTAAAGTTGCAGTGAACAAGTAAGGAAGATTCATAAAACTGCTTTGTAAGGGCTATTTTGTTTGTGGGCGGTATACCAAATATTTTTCATAATTCATTAACCGCTGCCAATGTCCCTAGCTAACTTGTTTAATTTATGTTTAGAAGCCACAGAAGAAGTTTCATTGGACAGCCCAGAAAGGGAACCTATCCTCTCTTCAGAACCTTCTCCTGCAATCACTCCTGTCACTCCCACGACTCTCATTGCACCCAGAATTGAATCAAAGAGTATGTCTGCGCCTGTGATCTTTGACAGATCCAGAGAGGAGGTATGCAACAGTGTTTTCACGCTCCGTACTCTTTAATTTCCTTCCGACATCCCTCCTAATTAAAGCCTTTCAGACAGTTGGAGGAGAGAATATGAAACTGACTTCTAGCTGTACTCCCCCCAGTCTTTAACCCAGTGACCTTGGGCACATCATTCCTTTTTAACGCCAGCAGTTTGTTGTTTTTGATCTTAAAATGATAATGTATACCTCTCAGGCTGTTTTTGACGGGCAAATAAGATAATGTATGAAAGTGCTCTGAAAACTGTTAATCACAGTAGAATGGTATTTGGAGTGACTTTATGTGTTAATATCATGTATTAAATACTGTTAATACATAATAGTTGTTATCTACTCTTTTTATTATGGTTGCCACTGCTGTTGAATCGAGTTCTGTAGGTCAGTGAGTCTTTACAAAAGCATCTGTTTCCCACAGAATGGTTAGGTTCAAACCACTGTCCTTTAGGTTAGCATGCTTAATCTGACCACTGTCCTTCAAGGCTCCACTTAGTAGAAGAAAATATATCATTTTAAAGCGCGTCATAGTGACCATGCTTAATTGTATGACTTGGTGCCATTAATTATATCTGCAGAGTTGCCATCATCACCAGTACTTATTTCCAGGCTTTTTCACCATCCCGTAAAGACACTGCACGTTAAGTACAAACTTCCCTACCCCCCACTTCTAGCCCCTGGTAGCCACCAGTCCGCTTTCTGCCTTTTTACGTTTGCCTATTCAACATATTGCGTATGAATGGGATCATACAATATTTGCATTTTGCGTGTGACTTAATTCACTCAGTGTAATGTTTTTAAGATCCATCCATGCTGCACCATGTGTCAGAATTGTATATGTTTAAGGCATTTATCTAGATACAGAGGATTAAAATAACTGTGGTTTTAAAAACTAAAACTAAAACAAGGGATAATCAGGGAATATGTTTTTTTTGGGAAAAGAGCCAGGCACAAAGAATGCTTAACTCATTTGAATTCTAAAGACAAATAAAATTAATGTACAGTGTTAGACGTCAGCATAAAACTCCGTTTAGTGCTCAGCTACTAACCAGAAAATGATTTAAACCTTCTAGCCATCTGTGAGAAAAAAAGACAACTCCCACTAAGGGGACGACATAGGACACCCTATGGGGCAGTTTTGTTTTGTCCCATAGGTTTTGTTTTGCTCTATGTGGGAATTAATTCTAGGCAACACGTAGCAAAAGAGTCACGAGCGTGGTTATTTTGGCAGGGTTGTGGCTGGAGTAGATGCAGAATGAGAGAACTTTCCGGGGAATGATGGGGTCTGTTTCTTGACAAAGGTTCTGGCTACAGATGTGTTCACTCTGTGACAATTTGTTGAACTGACTTAACACTTTCCTGTATGCATGGGACAGTTCAAGTAAGATTTTCTTTTTAAAATGTGTGTAAGAGGGAGCCCATTTTAAAAAATGGACTATGGCTAGGAAAATTTACTTTCTGTAGGTTGTCTTAGACTATTAATATTCCTTTAAAAACTTAGAATACTTAATAATCTCTGTTTTTCCCTTGGGAAGACCAAAGCTCTCTTACAGGGCTATCGTTTAGAATATTTACTTAAACATGAGAGTCCTGTACAGTCTCACGGGGTTTTATTTTTTCCCATTTACTGTTTGTTTCAGTGACCTCTGAATGTAGTAATTGACTTGAAAGAGAAAAGGTTGCTTTAAGTATTATACATAAATATACAAAGACTGAAAGGCATCACAAAAGTGCTCCATCTAGAGAGAGAATTTATAAGATTTGGATATTACATGTAATCTAGAGGCGATTTAAAGCGTAGAGGAGGGTATGTGTACATTGCCTGCTGAATGGTAACATTTTTTAAAAATTAAAAAGTTATTTCAATAATCTCAATCTGGAAATTTATTATATGGAATTTAAAAATCTATGATGTTAATTAAAAAATCTAAAACCTTTCCTCTATATCTGAGGGATTTTAAGAACACACGATTCTCTATTACTTCTACAACTATATTTTTTCCTACTGTGTGTGCTTTTTTACACAAACAGAATATAAGAAAACTTTTACTATTTTTCAGAATGGAATGCAATTGCTTTTAACTGTGATAGTGGCCCTCATAATAAAGGGTAGAAATTTTTGTTAGTATTATGTAACTATAACATGATTAGATTATTTTCTTCAACACCGAAATAATAATAACCTCTTCTAGATTGAAGAAGAGTCCAATGGAGATCTTTTTGATATAGAAATTGGAGTATCAGATCCAGAGAAAGTTGGTAAGTTGATATTTGCATATTTTTATAGGTGTATTTTTTTATCACTGATTTGGTTGTGTTACTTTCCCACATGTATCGTTATAGCATTAAAATGTACCTTTTATTTTTAAGCTTGTGATTTGTAATACCATCTGACTTTTCTTTCAGGGGACGGCATGAATGCTTACATGGCATATAGAGTAACAACAAAGGTGAGCCTGACTTGGCCTGTGCTTTTCAGGATCTGTAGAAGGTAGAACTGCAGCATGTATCATGGACAGCCTCATTAAGAAGGTTGACCTCCATCCTAAGCATCATAGGAAGCCATGAGAGACTTCAATAAGACTAGCACAGTGAGATTTTTGTTTTAGAATGATTTTTCTGTCTCAGTATGAATTGTGAGGGTCAAAACAGAGGTCAGGATTTCCAGTTCGAAGACCACTGCAGTGATTAAAAGCTTTTAAACGTTGAAAGAGAGAGGGAGAGAGAGTGTGTGTGCAATGGCTGTAAGAAGTCAGAGATGGTTCTGGAGCTCACTGAGATAAATGACTTCCTGAGTTATTTATACGATCTTAGGTGTTGTAGGTAATTTAGAGGTGATATAAAGCATAGATGAAGAGATGCATGGGATACATATACAAACACTGCTTCATTTGCTATAACAGAGTGGAGCATTGGCAGAATTTTTATTCCACTAGGGTCCTAACACCAATCCCCTATGGAGACCTAGTAGCAGCTGTCTAGGATGAAAGCTTAGAAAATAATCTCAGCCAGAGAGAAATATCTAAGACTCATTACCATAAAGTTATATAGTATGTGATGAGATGAGTGGAGGATAGAAAAAAGCAAAAGCAAATGTTTTATGTCCTCTTGAATTTCTGTTGCTTTTTTAAAAAAAAGACGAACAAAAATCTATGCCTATTATGAGAATTGGATACCATTTTATGCAGCTACTTTGTAGACTTTTGCAAAGTAATGTATGTTCACAGTTATGTATGAAATTAACGTAAGTTGCTTAATAATAAAAAATTGAATTTCCTCTTCATTCACAGACTTCCCTTTCTATGTTCAGTAAAAGTGAATTTTCAGTGAAAAGAAGATTCAGTGACTTTCTTGGTTTGCATAGCAAATTAGCAAGCAAGTATTTACATGTCGGTTACATTGTGCCACCAGCCCCAGAAAAGAGTATAGTAGGTAAGCATGAAGCTAAAAAAAAGGTTATCTTACTGTTACTCTGATCACCATCATAGTACATAATCAAGTCCAAGAGAAATACAGATTTGAAGTATTCCATTTATGGCAATCATCCATTAGTTGAAGAACATACAGCTAATAGTTATATTTTGATGTGCTGCTACCATAGATTCAATTTTTACTCAAAGCAACCTTATGGGACAGAGTAGAACTGCTCCTTGGGGTTTCTAAGATTAATCTTTATGGGCAAAAACGGCTACTGGTGGGTTTGAACCATCAACCATGCACTTAGCAGCCCATTACTTAACCCACTATGCCACGAGGGTTTCTTGTATATAATAAGACTCAAACCTTACTGCCATAGAGTCAGTGCTGATGGTTTCAAACTGCTCACCCCGCGTATCGCAGCCCAACACATAACCACTACACCAGCAGGGCACCTCATATAATATAGTGGTATTAAATATTAGATCAGAATTTGCCAGGTTAAAAATCAGAAACCCTCACCTTTTCAGGTCATTAAAGTACTACCTTCTGAGTCATGCTTATTGTGGGCTATCAAGTCAATTCCCACTCATAGTAACTCTATAGGACAAGTTTCCCAGGCTGTCATCTTTATAGGCCCAAATCATCAGGTCTTCTCTTAACATGGACCTGCCTGGTTGGTTCAGACTTCCAGCTTTCCATTATCAACCAATTGCTTAACTCTTGTCCGACCAGGGTGCCTCAGTCATTCTAAAGAAACAAAAGCAAAATTCAGTGCCATCAAATCAGTTCTGACCTAGCAGCCCTAGGTAGGGCTTCTGAGACTACATCTTTATGGGAACAGATAGCCTCATCTTTTTTTCAAGTAGTTGCTGGTAGATTTGAACCTTCCTAATAACAGACCAAGACTTACCAGCAGTACAACTAGGGCTCATACATTATATAAATAGTGCATTTCAATTTAAAGTAGAAGAAACTAAATCCTAAATGCATTCTTCTGTATTACTGATTCTGGTAGCCTTCAGAGGGAAATAAGAGACTGTGACACATGGGACCCTGAGACTATGGCCCTTAGTCACCCCTCAGGTCTGGAAATAGTTCACTTCCATGGGTCAGTTTCCAGCCAAACAATATGTCTCTATAGGGGAACAGTATGGGAGGTATGTACAACTTAGAATAATCAGCCAGTTGAGTTCAACCCAAGAACAACCTTCAAAAGGATGGGGAAAGAAAGGAATGGGGGGATTGGGGATCAATGATGTTGCATTATGAGAATCGCACGTGTATGGATTGTTCATTGACAAACTAATATGTTCTGCCAGGCTTCACCTAACACAAAGTTTTTAAAAGGAGAGATAATGACACAGTCACATTCATATTATCCACAAACTGTGGCAAATTAAGTTATAGCAATTAATGATCGTTGTCCTTATTTAATAGGTAGTAAAATAGGTAGTCAAGGTTATGGAACACGTTCCAAGTAGGCTAGCCAGGCTGCTTTGAATGCAGGCTATCCTATTCCACTGTTATTACCACTGTTCTATTTTCCCTCCTAGTTCCGATATGATTATTTTAGTATGATTATTTACATTTATTTTTTCTCGTGAAACAGAGAGCTTTCCAATCTTTGAAAATAACTAAATCAATATTGTAAAATTGTCTGCCAATGTTCTTTTAAATTCAATTAAATTATTTCAAAAAGTGTTTATTTATCACTTCATTCCAGAAAAAAGATTTTAGGCAAGTTGAAAATGCATAAAATATAGAAGTAAATATGTGTGCATGTATAAATAACCTTAGCAAGAAGAGTATTTGTGATCAGAATAGTACAGTGAAGTTCCAAGTAATGAAGTTCCTCAAAATATGTGCCATAGAATCTTGAGCACATACAGATGAGTAATACATTGGTGCCTGAACCCCTTGATCACCACTCAAGCACAGCAACAAGAGCTTAGGAATTACATTTTGTTCTTAAAATTCTTAAAGAGGATGTATTTTGGTGAAGGTACTCTACGTACTTTAAGCAAGGAACATACTGTACAAAGTGCTATGCGCACAGAGAGTAAAATAGGTAACAGTTTGCACACACATTGTTCCGTGAAATTGGTTGCATTCTTCGTGTTGATTGTATCAGCATTCTTACTATTTCTGCTGTCATTGTTCCATTCCCATTAACTTAGTCTCATTGCTAACCACATCTTCTCTTCTATACTCTAGTAACAGTTGTCCATTTGGTCTGATAGAGAGTTGTTTGTTATTTTAAAAGAATGTAATACTCAAAGGTGACAGTCTTTACTTTTTGTCCTATCCTATTTGAATATGCTTCTTACCATTTTTTAAAACAGAAATGAGTACATTTCTGCAAAGTTTTTTAATGTCAGTCCTATTTAATGACTTGGTGATTTTCACCTTGCTAGGAAGCTGCTTTCCACTAAAGAAAGAAGACTCTTTAGAAGCACATCGCTGTTGCCACTTTTTTGGGGGGGGCTTTTGTGACAGCGTTGTTCCATGTGAACCATTAGAACTGAGCAACAACAGTTGAAAACATGTAAAAGTTAACTGGTTAGGGTAAGTTGGGTATTTTTCCATAATGGCTGCCTCCAGGAAGTAGCATGTGTCGAAGACCCTTGATGTCAATGAAAGCAAAGCAGGAAAGAGGTATACACTGAGAGATTATTTCAGCAAAGTAAACTATGTTGAAAAATTAGCATCTCACTTCTAATAGTGTAATCAGAGGATATAATTTTAGATGGCTGGTCTTTCCTTTTCAAACCTACTCCCAATAGAATTATATTAACCAAAATATTAATTGATGTAACATTCATTAAAGGATTTTAATAATACTAAATCGAGTCTGATTGGATACTAAAAGCATGTTTTTAGAATCAGCAGCAAGGAAAACATTTAGCAAATTCATGCAATATACTAGTTTTCTGGTCCCCAAAGTTAAGAAACACTCGAATTTAATTGCTCATAAGAAATGAAAATGTTGCTTGAACTTGAAGTCACTGATTTGAAGTTCTATGCATATTGCAATGCAAGCACATTTTAATTTACCAAGCCTGATACACATAAGAATTGGTTAAGTACTTGTTAACCAAAAGCTTAGTAATGAAAGATAAAAGGTTCTGCTTCTACCCGGTTTCAGCAAGTTCTTCTCTGTCCTAGAGGGCTGCTACGAGTTGGAATCAACTCAAGGGTAGCAGTCTTGGATTTTGTCTTAAACATTTACATAAGTGAACAACTTTATGGGTTCACTCAATAATTTGCCAAATTGATACTTTAAGAAAGTATCCTGAGATTTAATCCCATTCAAAGTTATATTTTTAAGTGAGATAATAACTCAAATTCTAGTATTTGTTCTTGTCGAGCTTAAATTTAACCTTAAAGTCATGCTGAAACAAAATGAAAAAGATGCTTTCACAATATTATAAATGATGGGACATATTTACATTTTTCAAAGGCATGACCAAGGTCAAAGTGGGTAAAGAAGATTCATCATCCACTGAATTTGTGGAAAAACGAAGAGCAGCTCTTGAAAGGTAATTCTGGACAATATATTTATTAAGCTTATGTTTTTAATTTCAGTAGTATAAATATAATTATACAATATAATAAATTTTAATTGTTACTTATTTTCAAGTACAGTTGTTGACCTATACTAAAAATACCCTTGAAAACCTAATAAGAAATTTGCTGCTTTCACCAGTAACCTACTGTATACTTGTTCTCTTTTTTATAAGTTTCATTAATTGCTTCTACCAAAACAACAACTATTTTGATGTCACATGGTATAGGCAAGAATAAAGGATCATAAACTACAATGGGGCTTCAAAATATCCGTGGAAAAATGGAATTAAAAGATAATGGGATATTTCCATGAATATTTTGAAACCCCTCGTATTTAGTAATAGAGTTACCACATTCTACCTGAAGTTAGCAGAGAAGTAAGAAGCAGCCGATGGACAGCAGGAAACTGTGAATGCTGTGAATAGGGAAAGTGCTGATAAAAATACTTAGATGGAAGAAACCAGTACTAACGAGTTGCTATTAAGTCCCTCCTAATGCTTATGAAATTGTGCTGAGTGCTGTGCATGAATTACAGCTCATCTAAATTCTCTACTTTGAATGTTATTAGAGTGGATATCATCCAATGTGACTTTTCCCCTTGTTTATCCATAATTCGTTTTGGTCAGCATATACCAAGTATAGCTGTTGCTTCAGTTGAGTAGCTATATGCTGAAATGCTGATGCATATGTTTTACTTTGCTTCGAGTAGTTGACTTTACCCTTTTCCTATTATCTTTGAAGGCTTGTCTTCCTTGTGGCAGACTAGAACGGAAATGGATGAGAGGAATTCCATTTCCAAAATCTTAACATTTACTTCTTCCTCAAGTTAAAATTTTGAGAAAACAAAATTTGAAAATATTGTAAAGCTCAACTTTTTGAACATAGGTTATTCATACATTGGGAATCTGTACTTAAAAGATTATATAATTTCACAAGTGTTTTGTTGTGTTACAATAGGTGGTTGAAGTGGGTAGCACAGGTTTCAGTAGGTGGTATATATAAGGGTAAATCAAAAAGCATTGCTACAAAACCATTGTTAGGTGTCGTTGAGTTAGTCCCAACTTATAGTGACCCCAAGGACAAGAGAATGAAACCTTGTTTGGTGCTGGGTAATCCTCACAATCGCTGCAGCTACTTCGTATGTCTCCTTGAGGATCTTCATTTTAAATGCTGATCCTCTCAATTTACTAAACATGATACCCTTTTCCAAGACTATTCTCTCCTGGTAACATACATGCCCAAAGTACAGGAGACCAAGTCCTGCTGTCCTTGTTTCTTAGGAGCTTTCTGGCTATACTTTCTCCAAAACAGACTTGGTTTTTCTTCTGAGAGTCAGTCATGGTACTTTCAGCATGCTTTAACAGCAGCATAATTCAAGTGCTCAGTTCTTCTGTGATCTTCTGTCACGTGTATATGAGGCAACTGATAATGCTATGGGTTGGTTCAGGCGCACCTTTGTGACATCTTTGAAATTTAACTTTTTTTCCCCCAAATGTAACATTTTGAAGAGGTCCTGCGCATCAAGTTGGCCTGATTCAGTACATAATTTGATTTAATTGCTGTTTCTACTTGTGTTGATTGTAGGACCCAGTAAAATGAGATCCTTGACAGCTACAATCTTTTCTCCATTTATTAAGCAAAAATGTCAAAATGAGAAACTATTATTTTTCAACATATTCTCCATCTAGGTTTATATTTCAAAAGGTTCTGTTTCCATCTCTGCATTCTTCTGTTTATACCACGTCAAAGGGGCAGTTTAGCATCCTCATGGGATTTAAATCATGCTCCTTTTTTAATATTCCTTGAATTTGAGGAACAAAAGGAGGTCTGAGGAGTCAAGATGAATCTTTAGGGTGGGTAAGGTAAGGTTTCCAGTGAAATTCTCATAGAACAGCTCTTGCTATTCTCAAAGAATGGAGGTATGTTGGCATGATGGGAAAAATCCCTCTGCACAACTTGCTTGTTTCTTATCAATTCAGCTCTCAGTTTTCTTAAAACTTCTTCATAATAAGTCCCTGTAACTGTCTGTGTAAGTGAAAGTTGACTAGAAAGAGCAATTGTATTTTGAGAAAACATCCCAGCCCAGTCCGTATCAAGTCCGTAAGTCCGATATTACCTCCATATGTCTGATACTGCTCCATAAATTCTTCAGACTCACACAGTACATGCAATGATGCCGAATGCAGGAAGATCACAGGCCAGCGGGTCTAAAGTCTTGTGGATCCAGTGCTGGTGGAAGCATTCTCAGCACTGGCTGCTCTAGCTCTCTGGGTATGCCTCTCAACAGGAAGTGAAGCAGAGAGAGAGAGAGAGAGAGTAGTCTGCCTCCAAAGAGCCATTTATCTTGGTTGTACCTCCAAATGGGGTCTTCAAGCTGTGACCTGATTGACAAGCTAAACTCCACCCCTTCACTCTTAATACCCTGTAGTTGACACGAAATTGTATAACTGCCACACTGGCCTTTGTCCTTTGACAAAATCTATCAAGATGGCCCCTTTGAAGTCCTAGAAAAGTGGTCATAACCTTAGGAGCTGACCTCTCTGTCTAGAATTGAACTGGCTCGGTAGATCCCCTCAGAAGCACTGTTTTGTTTGGAATTTTTTTGAAGACCCCTTAATGAGGTTAAGGCAAGTATATTACTGAGAGGACTTGTCTGTGGCCATCCTTCAGAACAGAAATATGTAGTTTGAGCGTATTTTGCTGGGAAGAAGCCTGCGTGTTTGACCCGGAACTCTAACAGCAATGCTTTTTGACTTACCGTCACCTGTCTCTGAGGTAGAAATCATTTTAAAGTCTATTAAGATAGCTAATTTCTGTAGATTGCCATCTAAAGTGTTTGCAGTTTTAAACATGTCACAGGATGGTCAATTTTGAACAATTTGCAGTTAAAAAGTTAGAGAAATCCAAAATTAGAGAAGATTTGAGATGGAATTATGATTGTGAGAATCAGCAATTATTAAAGAAGAAAATTTTAATTGAATCAAAAGAAGTTTTAGTTAGGCATGAGAATTGTGTTGTTGAGAGAGGTCATAGGCAATATTTTTAAGAATAAAGATAAATAATGCTCTCCATTGATGTCTTTTTTTAAAATAGTTTTATTGGGGGGTTCATACAACTCTTATCACAATCCATACATATATCAATTGTATAAAGCACATTTGTACATTCATTACCCTCATCATTCTCAAAACATTTGCGCTCCACATAAACCCCTGGAATCAGCTCCTCATTTTCCCCCCTCCTTCCCCACTCCCTCCTCCCGCATGAACCCTTGATAATTTAGAAATTGTTATTTTGTCACATCTTTGCTCTACATTGATTTCATGTGCGCTTTCCTGAAAGTGGTAACGACTCTGAGAGATCTTTTAAGTGTTATTTTTCTATGAGTCAGTTTCAACTATTTCACGTGGCATGCTTGATAAGCAACATAATGAAGATTTATTGTGCCAAGGGCATACAACGTGATTCTACAGTCACCTTCTAAATGAACAGCACTTGATAGTGCTAGCCGCACCTTTATGCAGTGGGAAACACTGACGATAGCTTCAAGGAAGTACTGAAACTTGAGTGGTGTGCAAAGACAGTTTCTTTGAAGATAAACATGTGTATTAAATGTCACCAGTGGATTTAGCAGTGGTGAAAAAAAGAGGGAACGTTAGTTGAGTTTTGCTTTAAGAAATATGACTAAAGAAAGTTCAAGGGGGCTTCCAAAAGTTAGGGGAAAATGGAATGAAACAAAATTGAATTTTACCACGAACTCTTTGATGGCCCCTTGTATAGATGTTCGGTTTGACTGTAGAGGAGCTGGAACTATTTTTGTAGTTTGGCTCTAATCTAATTGTATCTCAGCTTATTTTGCTGTGTTCTCTTGTGCCTTTGTGTACATGTATAAAACTTAAAAAAACAAACTTGCTACTATCACATTGATTCTGACTCATAGTGACCTTATAGAACAGAGTAGAATTGCTCCTGTATGGATTTCTGAGGCTATAAATCTTTATGGGACCAGAAAACCTCATCTTTCTCCTGGAAAGAGACTGGTTAGGTTTGAAACCCCAACATTGTGGTTAGCATCTCAACTTATAACCCACTATGCCAGAGCTCATCTTCCTTAACCTTAATCTTACAGTGCATTTCAACATTTCTGAAAAGTTTAACATTGGTTCAGTCATACATGTAGGGCACCTAGTCTTGTCAGTTGTGGTCAGTCAGAAAGAGTTTCTGTTTTATTTATCATTATTATTGTAATCATTTACATAACCATTTATTTGTTCAGCTTTGAGAATCCAGATGACTATCTTGAAAGGAAAGGTTAAACATCTGATATTAAAACTGAGGGAGAGAAAGGGAGTGGTTGAGTACCTAAGTACCTCTCCTGTGCCACTCAGTGGAGCACGCAGAGACTACTCTGGAGTACCCCTAAGATCACTTGCTTGAGGTTTTTTAGAGTACTTCACATTGTACATTCATGTTGAGGTTATTTTACCTGTGAGGATACACTTCTATAAAGATAAGGTGAGAGATTTGGTCTAGCACAATTACACAGTGCTCAGGAATTCAAGATATCGAATCAATTTTCAGTTCAAGTATACACTCCACTATACACTATCTCTGTGACCCACGGCATATTACTTAACTTCAATGCATTCTTCCTTTAACTAAAAATGTTAAGTGTATCAGTTAAGATTATATTCATTTCAAGCACCTAAAAGCCCAATAGATGAGGCCTATAAATAGTTAATGTAGATAAATTAACCGGCTCTTTAATCTTAAGACATTGGAGTTAGACACCTAGTCAGGATTGTGGAATTACCAGGAAATCATACTCTGTCTGATATCTACAATATATTATTTCTCACCTCTGGCTTTCTTAATTCAGGTGCCTTAATTAATGGTAGTAGCCTCTCTAGCAGCTTCGTAGTAACTAGTTGGGCAGTTTTAAATCATCAACCACAACTCAGACGAAAGATGAGGCTTTCTAGTCCCGTAAAAAATTAACCGCCTGGAAACCCACAGGGACAATACTACCCTGTCCTGTAGGGTCCCAAGTTGGAATTGACTCAGTGGTAGTGAGAACCTTCTAAGTGGCCTTCCTTCTTTGCTCTGATTTTGACATAATAGCCAGAGTGGTCCTTGTAAAACATAAGTCAGGTCATGCCTATCACTTTGCACTTCACTCAGAACAAATGCCAAGACCTTACATGAATTATATCCACCTCTGTTAGTAATTTGATCTCATATTGACCTTTTGATCTCATTGACCATATTGATCCTCTTAGACCAGCGGTTCTCAACCTGTGGGTTGCGACCCCTTTGGGGCTTAGACGACCCTTTCCCAGGGGTCGCCCGATTCATAACAGTAGCAAAATTACATTTATGAAGTAGCAATAAGAATAATTTTCTGGTTCAGGGTGTCACCACAACATGAGGATCTGTATTAAAGGGTCATGGCATTAGGAGGCCTGAGAACCACTGCCTTAGACCTTCTCCTCAAACATCCCAGGCACGCTCCTTCCTGGATTAATAACTGTTTCCTTTGTCTAGAACGCTTTCTTCTCAGGTTTCTGCATGGCCAGCTCTCATCCTTCTTTCAAGCTCAAATAACATCTTTTGAGTAATGCCAATTCTTACTTTGGCTTCACTCAACTCAGGGTGCTGACACTTTTCCAGCATGCGAGTTACTTATAAAACGATCAAGTCAAAATGACCTACAACTACAAAAATACAAAACATATATTTATTACATTTATTCATAGTGCACTGAGAATTCTTTATTTGTACATGTATGTTTATGTACATTGCATAACCGCATGAGTTCATATTGTACAACACAACACAATGAACTGTGTACATTTTTTGTCATTACCTGAGTTTACTCTGATGACTTGCACTGAATGGAATGAGCCAGGGATGCATCATCTGGACAATAGCTGCTGACAGCCAGCCTCAAGCACATTCCGAATGATCATCAGTTGTGGTGGAACGGGACTTGGACTTGATGATCTTTCTGTGGGAAAAGGCTGACTCACATCAATAAGTAGAGCACAATAATACAGTCACGGAGGTAGCACATTTTCTCATGTTTGGATACTTTCTCTCTGCGAGTAAGTTCCAGAACTGTCCATGCGCTCTGGACTTCAGCTGAGTGTCAGCTTGTCGTGTCAAAATGTTCCATTGCCAGTAGCCACACCTCATACATTCCCCCCCGCCCCCCGCTTTTTGACACCTCATACATTTGAGCCCATTTTTCTTACTATTTATTCTATTCTTTTCCACAGCCATTCTCACCTTGTCTTATACCATATAATTTATATCCCTATTATGTTCATAGCTTCTCATTTGTCTTCTCATACTAAAATACAAGCTCCAAAGGAACTGGAATCTTGGTTTTGTTGTTGTTTGAAGTACCAGAACCCTAGTAAGTGCTCAATAAACATTTGTAGAAAGAACAAATAAGTATCAAGGCCCCAGGCTCATCCTGCTATTCTGTTCTGTCTTTGTTAGCACATTTGTCAGAGTTTCAGGCAAGAAAACTATTTTTAACTTTGTTGCTCTCAAGGATTTTATATAACCTCTATTTTGTTGTATTGTAGGTAAGTAAATTGGAACTTGAAAGCCCTAAATGACTGACTTTATCAGTAACCTTTCTTTAGAGCAAAGCTGAAGAACAGCTATTGACCACACTTCTTATTGACTCTAATATAGTACTTTTTTCCATCAGTTCCGTTGTAATTTGTGTCTTCCTCTGATATTTCTATTTCACCCCTTACCTCTTTGTATTCTTCCTATATTCTTTTTTGTTCAGTATCTTTCTATGTAACTGCAGCCCTCTCAGATCTTAATTCTGAATTGGTATATATGTACTCATTATTATAAAATCCATAATACTGGATAAATGTAATTCCTTTTTTAAACATTGCCTTTTACTGCCGTGTAACTCTTAAGAAAACACTAAAGCATCATCTCTAAATTCCTGGGATACTAGTATATAGTGGTAGTATGAAAAGAGAAATCTATAGTCAATTATGTTTTGTCAACGTAGGGTTTAACAAGATTCAAACCAACTTTCTTTACTGTAGGACTTATTGCAATTATTAACATGCTGCTGTGCATTATGAACTTTGAAGAAAGGAATATGTATATAGTATATTTCGAATTCTTACATTTAGAACCAATACTTTTTCAGGAGGGTTGCATTAAGAGTCGTCCTCTAAAGAACTCACTTTGGAAAGCTGGTTTAAGCTGCAGGTGGTGTTTATTGTAAAAGACTGGGCTGATGCCTAAGGTTGAGTGCTGCCTTAGTGTTTCTTCCTTCCTGTCGATTTGACCAATGTCTGGATGCTTCCCATTTCCCAGCTCCTGTGTACACTGACAGGAAAACTAGTCAAGCAGTAGCAATCGAAACATCTCGGTAACTTCCCAAGTTATACTGGGAGAATTTCATTGTTAAAATTACAGATAAAATTTCTGTGGAGAAACACTAATATTTCTTATACTTAAAAGATTACTGATCTTGCTACATCTCTTTTATGGCTTTGATAATATAGGCAGCAATTTTTGGTAATTGCTGTGAAAACATATAAAACACATATTTGTCAAGTTAATGTTTTTCAGGGGTATACTTTTGTGATATTCTTCATCATGCTATGTAACCACCACCATAACAAATATTTTTTAACAAAATGTAGAACATGTTACACATACTTATAAAATGATCAACTTCTATTATCATGGGTTATTGATTTAAAGTGATGGTGAAATTATTTTATGTAACTATATGAAAAACAAGGTATCTTTTAAGCATAATGGTCATTTTGACTAGTTTATATAGAATTTTGACTTTTGAAAATGATTATCACTCTTTTTCATAAACTTTATTGATTTTAGACATCTCTAGCATACTTATTGTTTGGGCATATGTCTTACCTTATTAAAAGTTAGAGGAAATTAACTGATCTATTTTAGAAACAAAGTTTTATTAACTGATAAAAATAATTTAATTGACGTATTACTGCATATCATCATCAGTGCAAGAAAAGAGCATTTCTTACACTGGGATTAGATAAATAGCCAAGAATCATTTAAGAAATAACCTTTTTTCTTTTAATGGAAACATGACATAATTTATTACTGGATGACAGAATGTAAGCTTTTCTGGCAAAGTGACTAAAATTAGGTGAATAAATGATTCAATGGTGGCATTTTGCTTTACTTTTTCATCTGTAATTTATATGGTACATTATTTTGGTATGGAAGACACTGATAAAAGATAAAAATATTGAAGGATATTTGGTTCTTTTCAAATAAAGGCCAAAGTTGATGGTGCTTATTTAAATCTGCTAACCCAGCAAGTTTATTCTTCCTTGTAATAATCAGAATACAAACCACTAGAACGTTTAGTGGTCTGTATCTTAGGACTGTGAAGTAATCATTGGAAACACAGTAATTCCACTCAAAGATAAAAGTTCATTTTCCTTTTTACTGCTTTAATACTTTACAGTAAGAACTTTTTTAAACCACTCACTATCCCCTTACCCCCACCATTTATATATATATATGTGTGTGTGTGTGTGTGTGTGTGTATCTATAGCTATATCTATCTATCTATCTATCTATCTATCTATCTATCTATCTATATATATAGCCAGTTTGAAGGTAGCATACCAGTTTTCAAATTATGGAAAAAATGTTTTAATCATTAAATTTCTGTACCTAATTTCTTATTATGTTGCAATTAAATTTAATATAAAATGCTACTGATAAATGAAGAACCAATTTTATTCTTAAATCTAGATATCTCCAACGAACAGTAAAACATCCAACCTTACTACAGGATCCTGACTTAAGGCAGTTCTTGGAAAGTTCTGAGGTATTATTTCTACCATAATTTTTATATGCAGATTATAAGTGATGCTTCTTATATTTGCGATGTCGGCACATGTCGAGTTCTAATCACTGCTGCTTAATGTGGAAGGGGGGTTATTGTTGAACCGCAGTCTGAACGGCATAAACAGATGCTTTTTTATCTTTCTTTCCTTATAAGCAGTTTCTTTCTGCTAGCAAACAGGTGGCCAGTGTTCAGGTGCTTGGCAATTTCTTAATATATTTTGACAAACGGTGTTTGTTCCATCTAAATGTAAAGGTGCAGAAGAGAAGCAAATGGAAAGTCTATTTTTTAAGTTTTCCTTTGAGAATGTACAAGTAGTGTATTTGAGAAATTAGGTCTCACTATTGAAATGTATGAGAGTGAAGAAAATACAACCTCTTTTTCTTTTTTGTTTTGCTTTTTTTTTTCTGGGGGGAGGGTCCCTTTTGTGCCCAGTTAAACCTCCAGGCTTTTAACCGGTTTGTTTGCCCTTATTTGTCATTCAATTCCAGCTGCCTAGAGCAGTTAATACACAGGCTCTGAGTGGAGCAGGAATATTGAGGATGGTGAACAAGGCTGCCGACGCTGTCAACAAAATGACAATCAAGATGAATGAATCGGATGCTGTAAGAGCTGATTTTTCGACTTGAATAATGAGATGAATTAATGAGCTCAACAATTGCATTTTAAAGCTGTACAAGTAGAAAATAGGATATTAATTTGCTTATTGAGTTTCGTTCTCAGCCACATCAGTTGACCACCATGGTTATACATGGTTAATTTGTTGTTTTAAAACAAGGAATGTACCTTGCTATTGGTAACCTAATTTACAGTGGTTTCTTCTGGCTAAATTAGCTCCATTTTTCAATTTTTTCGTAGTGGTTTGAAGAAAAGCAGCAGCAATTTGAGAACCTGGATCAGCAACTTAGGAAACTTCATGCCAGTGTTGAAGCCTTGGTCTGTCATAGAAAAGGTTTGTTTGTTTTATTTGTGTTTGTTTTATACCATAAAGCTAAGGAAAATATTTTGTTTAAGTAATATTCTGATGAATATTCTGAGGTTATTATAGAAGAGAGAAAAACAATAATTTAAATGGAAGTTTTTCTAGTTCAACTTTGTTATTTAACATTTTTTGGTTGTATTAAACTGGTGTCCAGTGTAGAAATAGAAAACCTCCTGATCTTATAAAAATACATTTGAATTAAAATGTGTTTACTTGATTGACTCTTTGTTAATGTATTTACAATTTAATGAATGAAGATGTCTTATTATACTTTTGATTACAATGGAAAATTATGATTTTAAAATGGATATTTATAGATTCTGTTGAAAATAATTATTTGTGCCTGCTTGTGTTTTATGGGAAATCCCTTAAAGTGCTTTCTTTATTTTCAACCTACAATTATTTGAAAATACGAGATTTATGCAAGTTCACAGAAATTTTGAGGACAAATTTTATTAAACCATAATGGCTTTACACCCTCTACCACCACTACCCAAAAAAGAAGAAAAATATATATTAAGTTTCTAATAGCAGCTGTTACAAGCTGTGTATTTTATTAAAATAATGACAGAAGGTTACTAATTTATTTACTTTCAAAACTAGTCCATAACAGCTTTAGCATCTAAATTATATCTCTTAGGAGATGGGCTTCATAGTTCTCTTTGAGAACTGTATATAATGTAGAGCATCTCCCAGGCAAGGTCGTTAGTAGTCATTCACAATAACTTGCTTACAAACATCTTTTGCTTTGTTCAAAGTATCAAAAATGGTCATATCAAAAAAATCTTTGAAAGTTTTAGTATTTTACTAAGCATTGCTTTACCACAAAGGGGGAAAAAGGAATAAAATTTATTTGAATTGTGTGTACCATTTTATCTACCATTTAGCTAAATACAGATATCATTTTCATTGGCAAATGTGTAAAGGCCAAAAATATATGATATGAAGTAGTTGTTACTATTTCCAGTAGTTAAAATGTACATTTTTTTTTTTGTCTTTTGTGTGAATGGACAAAGGGAAAAAGTGAGCACTTTGGGAGAGAAAAGGGTGACGAAGTCATTCTAAATTTGTAAGCATGGTTCGGCCCCTGTGAAATAAACAATGGGTCTTCATAATTTTTGGTAGATCTTTTGAGTGCTTGAAGTTTAGGCACAAGGCATAATGTCTGACTATGAGCAATTTGTGAATAGATAAAATTTAAAGTAGAAGAGCAATGTTTTTCCCCTCTACCCTTTTTTTTAAACTTTACTAATGAACATTAAAAATGAATACTTTTGTATTTCAGAGCTTTCCGTCAACACAGCTGCCTTTGCTAAAAGTGCTGCTATGTTAGGTAATTCTGAGGATCATACTGCTCTGTCTCGAGCTCTGTCACAGCTGGCTGAGGTTGAGGAGAAGATAGATCAGTTACATCAAGAGCAAGCTTTTGCTGACTTCTACATGTTTTCAGAACTGCTTAGTGATTACATTCGTCTTATTGCTGCAGTGAAAGTAAGCCTTATTTTGAAATCTTTTTTCTCACTGTATTGGTTTGTTTGTACAAGGAAGAATTTGGTTTCCTATTGGGCCTGTATTTAAGTGCGTAGATTCCATCTATGTTACTACATATACAATGTTTTCATGATGAATAATAGTTTAATGTTTCTTCATAATACCGACATTACAGTAGAGAGAATTGGTGGTTTAAGATGTCTTTTTTTAAAAACATTTTATTAGGGGCTCATACAACTCTTATCACAATCCGTCAATTGTATAAAGCACATCTGTACATTCTTTGCCCTCATCATTTTCAAAGCATTTGCTCTCAACTTAAGCCCTTTGCATCAAGTCCTCTTTTTTTCCCCCTCCCTCCTCGTTCCCCCCGGTTTAAGATGTCTTAAAAATGCTAAAGAAGACATAAAATATTGCACATTTGCTTACATATTTACTTTAAAAGTTTACACCTAACCGAGAGCATCTTTTCACTTATTGTCACAACAACTGAGACAGCTCGCTGGGCTGGGTTGTCATTACTGATGCTCACTGTGAAGAAGAAGCAGTATAAACTAGAACTAATTGTTTAGACTGTCTCTAATGGCTGCAGCTTTGGTGCGAATCTGCACTATGAATCAGACATTCTGTGTATATATACCATGTATTTGTAGATATGATGGTAGTAGCTGATAAATTGCTTGCTCAATGTTAATGATTAAACCCAAACAGTATTCAGTTTCTGAATAGTTGGGAAAATAATTTGGTTAACTAATGAAGATTTGTATTCTGGAGTTGTTTTCACTACTCACATAATTAAACTGAAGTGAGTGTATGTGATCATTTATTTCAGAAGATTCTTTAAATTACTAAGGCGTCTTTAAATAATTTCTATGAATATTCATCATGGGCCTGAGGGCAACTGTGTATTTAACCTTTTACCTTGAATTCAAGCATCTGGAAAGTACTCATCTATAATCAGAACATGAACACAATATATATTGCTGCTGCTCTCTTGCTAATGGTGAAATTTATTGCTAGAAATTGGTGCTTCCTTAGGTTTTGTAAATTTACCAATTTCCTTGTTTATACTCATATTCCTTTTTTGTTTGTGCATGACTCTGGTGATTAATTTTTATTTTCTGTTATTTAAAAATGATAATAAAAATAGCAACCATCTGATTATTTGACACTTTCAAAAACTTACAAGTTTATAAAGGGAATTATTTATGAGAAAGTACCGCCGAAAAGTGATGGGGGGAAAACTCGCTGGCAGGGTTAGCCTGCTTTTTTAATGAATGTGGGTCCTTCAGAAACAGCTTTCCTTGAGTGGTCCAAATTTTTTCACGTAATTGGATATTACAGTTTTATCCCTTGGAAATCTATATGGGAACAGAAAGCCTCATCGTTCTCGCTCAGGTAGGTAAAAAGGTTAGGTTAGCAGCCTAACTCATAATTCAATATGCCACTGTGGTAGTTACATAATCTATTGTCTATTTGACGCCAAAGAGTGAAGGGGTGGGGTTTAGCCTGTCAATCAGGTTGCAGTTTGATGACCTCTTTTGGAGGCGCTAAAGAGATACATAGCTCACTGGAGGTGAAACACACACTTACTCCCTGTGAGACATTCTTGATGACAAGACACATAGAGCTACACTAGAGCCATGGAGCTGAAGGAGCCACATGGAGGCCCAAGTGCTGAGATTCCAAGACTGGATCCCAAGACTTTCCACCCACTGGCCTGTGAGTTTCTTGCATTTGGCGTCATTGCATGTATTGTGTCAGTCTGAAGAGGACTTTATAGATTTGTATCGGAAATAGGGGCTAATATTGGACTTACGGACTTGATGTGGAGTGGGCTAGGATGTTTTCTCAATATTCATTTGCTCTTGTATATAAAGCTCTTTCTTATACACATATGAGTGACTATGAGTTTGTTTCTATAGTCAACCCAGATTAACACAGCCGCCAGCACTCTTTAGGACAGAGTTACTTTATACACTAGTTCCAAACATAGTTGTTTGTGGTATATCTTTTAGTTTTATAAAGAAAGAATATTTTAGGAAACAGGGATATAATACTAATGAACTTTTGGTGGTGATTATTATTAGTAGATCTCTATTCTAGAGATTCAGTAAGCTCAGAATTATCTAAGGAGTTTTTAAAAATTAAGTCATTTAGCTGTTTACTTCAGAGGCTTCTAAATTGATATGAACAGGAATCTCTTCAGTAATTTCTATTTAATACATGGAACACACTTTGAGAAATGCTGAATTATGATTCATTAACTAAAAGTGTATTAAGACACCATCGTCAAGTCATATATTGAGATAATAAATTAGGTCCCACCGATGTGTTTTTAGTGAAAGCTAGCCCAGGTCATTGGTACAAAGGAGTTGAGAAATTGTGGAAGTGAGTGTTAGGTAATTTTTGTGAGACTTTTGTTTTATTCTGAGTTTTCAGCTCATATTGTTAGGGGCCATCAAGTCAATTTTCAGCATATAGTGATCCCTTATGACAAAGTAGAGCTACTCCACAGGTTTTCCCATTGTCCGGAAAAAATGGAGATTGTCTGCTTCTCTAAGGATTTATAGTCTTGAAAATCATTTGGAAACAGTTCTGTGTTTTATATAGGGTCACTATGGATCAGAATCAAATTGGTGCATTGTTTGGGGGTGCTGGGGGGTATTAATCTGTGAAGAAGTAGATTTCCAGGTCTTTCTCTCATAGAACATTGGTGGTTTTGAACTGCTAACCTTTTGGTTCACAGCCAAGCGCTTAACCATTGGACCAGTAGGACACCTTTTTAAAAACTTAACTCTTTCTTGAAAAAGTAATATATGCACATCATCTAATAGCTAAAATAAGTCCATTTTCCTTCTACCTAAGACCTTTAGTCTCTTCCTTCTGTTAAATATTGTTAGATTCTTTGCTGATCTTTACAGAATTATCCACATATATGAAACCAATTTTATTTCTTTTTCTTCCATCTTCATTAGTATGTGCTTCAAGGCCTTTTGGCCTCCAGCAAGCAAGGTTAGGTCATCTCCACCTTACTGCTTGTGAATGAGCCTTCCTTAAGTCCTGATACTTTATTCTCCTTTATAAAGTCCAACTTCTCAACATGCAGAGTGAGTAGTATGGTAAATAATATAAGCCTGATGCACGCCTTCTTGATTTAAAACCATGCCATATCCCCTTGGTTTTGTTTAAACAACTGCCTGTTGGTCTATGTACCAGTTCCCACATGAGCACAAATGCTCTACACAGTCAAATACTTTTGTATTGCCAATAAAACACAAATACATTTTTTATATTTTCTGCTTTCAGTAATGGTATCCCTCATACTATATCCTTTTTCAAGCCCAGCCCATATTTCTGGAAGATTCCTGTTGAAGTACTGCTGCATCTGTTTTTTAATTATCAGTAAAATTTTATTGCATATTAATGTCTTATAATTTTCCTATTCTTTTGGGTCACCTTTCTTTGAAATTGGCATAAAATATAGAACTCTTCCTATCTGTTGGCCAGGTAATTACCTTCTAAATTTCTGGATGTAGACTAGTAAGTGCTTCCAGCACTGCATCAGTTTGTTGAAACATCTCAATTGGTGTTCCATCAATTCCTGTGGAGCCTCATTTTTTATGAGTGGAGCTTGAATTTATTCCTTTAATACCATCAGTTCTTGATGATGTGCTGTCCCTCAAAATGTTGAATGTTGGTTAGCTAGTTATTTCTAGTACAGTGCCTCTGTATTCTTTCTATCTTCCTTTAATACTTCCTGCATCGTTCAGTATTTTGTCCCTAGAATCCTTTGATATTGCCAGTCAAGACTTGACTTTTTTCCCCTCTCATGATATTTTAATTACAAATTAGATGAGGGTTTATATTTCAGATCACCAATTTTATATTCCAACAGTTTAAATAAAATTATTCAAGAAACCTCACCATCCCTAACAGTTTATCCTTCACCTACACCTTGATTTATCTTCTCCCTTTTATGGCCTGCCATCTTTGTTATCTTTCACTCAGGTTAACTCCATCAACAATCTCGCCCATTACTTTATCGTCTCTGTCCCTCAAGGCATGGATTTTCGGGTTTTTTTTTTCCAGTTTATTCAACTTGAGGTACACTGAGTTTGTTCTCCACATTTGGTTTTCCAACTTCAGGTCTTTGCACATTTCATCATAATGTTATACTTTGTCTACTGCAGCTACCCTTTGACATTTTCTGCTCAGCTCTTCTACTTCGTCATTTTATTCATTGGCTTTATACTGGCTCAGCTCTCAAGAATAAGTGTCAGAGTCTCTTCTGAATCTCTTCTGACATCTACCTTGATCTTTTTTCCTGTCTTGTTAATGACCTTTAGCTGTCTTCATGGACGATGCTCTTGCTGTCATCCCACAACGCATTGGTGTTCAGTACACCGACTCTCTTCTTCAGATGCTCTGCACATCCAGGTACTCAGGCTTCTATTTTGCCTCGTAGACTTTTTAAATTGCCTTAGCATTAACCTGATCTTGCGTGTGTGTAACTGATGGCTTGTTCCACACACAGTCCCTGTCCCTGTTTTGGTGGATGATAACGAGTACTTCTATATATCTTCCCACAGATATAGTCCATATGTTTCCTGGTATTCCATCTGGTAAATTTGGTGTATATTGTTTCCATTTATGTTGTTTATAAAAAGATATTTGCAATGAAGAAGTAACTTCAAAAATTCTACTAGGTGACCAAATCTCCTGTTTAATTTCTGTCACCAAGGAAATACTTTTCTATCTAGTAATCATTCATCTTTCTTCCCAACTTCTTCATTCTAATTATCAATACTTACAATGCATCTTGAGTGCATATCTGATCAACTTCAGACTGAAGCAGTTGGTAGAATTCTTCAAATTTTTTATCATTGACTGTAGTGATTGCTAATTAAAAGTGTTTAATAGTTATATTAACTGGGTATTACCTAATCACAGACAGCATTGTACTTCAAGATAGCTCTTTAGATGTTGTCTTTCACAAGCAATGTGATGCTATCCTCTTAAGCTTTTTATTCCTGGTACAATAAATAAGGTGAGCAGATTTTAACATTGATAAAGCGGGACACCATTGATAAAACTCATATCCTGGCGAAATAGCCACATGGCAGCCGAAAACCATATACTCTAGCTTGTCATGCATTCTCCAAAAATTGGGACTGTTTTAAAAATGCCACAGGATGTGGGAAATTTTTTTAAAATATCAGAAATATGTTTACTTGTGTTTTATTGACTATGAAAAGGCATTCAACTGTGTGGATCATAACAAACTATGGATAGCCTTGAGAAGAATAGAAGTTCTAGAACACTTGTGCTCATATAGAACCTAAATATGGATCAGGAGGTAGTTGTGTGAACAGGAAAGGTGTGTTTCACGGTTGTATCCTCTCACCATACTTACTCAATCTATGATGAGCCAACAATGGAGAAGCCAGATTATATGAAGAGGAATGCAGTGCCAAGATTGGAGGGAGTTTTATTAATAACCTGAGATATGCAGATGATACAAGCCTTGCTGAAAGTACGTGGATGTGAAACATTTGTTGATGAAGATCAAGGATTTTGGTTTGCAAAATGGATTACAACTCACGGTCAAGAAAACAAAAACCTTTACAACTGGACTAATAGATAACATCATGATAAGTGGAGAACAGTTTGAAGTTGTTAAAGATTTTGCCTTGCTTGTATTCAAAATCACTGTTCATGGAAGCAGCAGTCAAGAGATCAAATAATGCATTGCATTGAAGAAGTCTACCACACAAAATCTCTTTAAAGTGTTGAAAAGCAGGAATGTTATTTTGAGGACGAAGGTGCTTCTGACCTGAGCCAAGGTATTCTCAATCACTTTATAAATGTGAAAGTTGGACACTGAATAAAGACGACCAAAGGAGAACCAATGTATTTGAGTTAAGGTGCTGCCAAAGAATATTGGAAATGCATGGACTGCCAGAAGAACAAACAGAGTTCTTGGAAGAAATACAGCCAGAATGCACCTTAAGAGGCTGTGTTAGGCTGGGTTGACTAGAGAAACTAGAGGTCGGTTGACAGTCATATATGTGTAAGAAAGCTTCATATTCAAGAAGTAATAATCAATAAAAATCCCAGCTCAGTCCATCTCGAGTCCATGTGTCCAATACTAGTCCATACATCCCTCTTCAGACTCAGGCAGCCGCATGAAATGATGGGAAATGCAGGAAGATCCTGGTCCATTGGGTGCAAAGTCATACGAATCCAATGGTGGTAACATCTCAGGCCTCTGGCAGCAACAAGGGTCCTCCAGCAGGCAGGTGAAGGCAAGAAAGAGGCGGGGAGGTTCCCAGGACTCTCCTTAGGAGAAGGCCACCCCCACAAGGAGGCACCATCACACTGTGACCTGATTGACAGGTTGGACACCTCCCCTACACTTTTCTACAGCTTCATGTTGACATGAAATATGTAACTACCACAGAGGTATTCTTTGTATCGCATACTTTAGAACGTCGTCAGGAGAGACCAGTCCCTGGAAAAGGACTTCATGCTTGGTAAAGTGGAGGAGCAGCGAACAAGATGGATTGACCTGGTTGCTGCAAAAATGGGCTCAAGCTTAGGAAGAGTTGTGAGAATGGTACATGACCAGGCATGTTTCATTTTGTAGACTATGGGTCGCTGTAAGTCAGAGCCACTCAACAGCACCTAACAACAACAGTGCCTCTATGTTGATCTTTATATAGTCTATAACATTTTTATGAGTTTTATCATTTTTCAAGGGTCATACTCCATACATTCTGATTGTCCGTGGATGTTTGCAGCTAGTTTCTTCTCAGGTTAAGTCTTACCCCCCTTAACAAATGAAAGCCCCCAAAACTTTGCCATCTTAGTCATTTAGGGTACTCTGGCTTAAATTACCATAAATATATTTAATTACCTAATAGTTATACAGTAACAAATGTTGAATTAGAACCAAAATGATTTTTTTTCCAAAGCATGCATTCTTTTTTTATTTTTCCAATGAACTGTTGTTAGGTGCTGTTGAATCAATTCCAGTTCATTGTGACCCTTTGTACAATGGAAAAAATATGAGCGGGGTCACCTCCCCAAAAGGAAAAACTGGGCAGAACTTTTGTAGTCCACGTTTCTCCCACTAGGCAAGCATCTGCCAACTGGGTCTGCATTAGTGTGACCAGGGGCGTCACCTGGAAGGCTCTCTTGGGCCACAGTGAATTTACTGGCCTTCACTTCCTTTAACCTGAGTCTTCCCATTTTCATTTCGTAATTTCTGTTGTACTCCCAACATTTAAATGTGCCTTTGATATTGTAAACAATAGTAGAAAATCTTGCAATGTAAATAAAATGCCAGGTTTCTTTTCTATTTCATCTGTTTTTCAAAGCATGAAAGTCTTAGAAATCTTATTATAAATCTATAAAGCAGCAGTTTTCAACCTGTGGGTTGCAAACCCTTTAGGAGGGGTCAAACCTTTCACAAGGGTCTCCCAATTTATAATAGTAGCAAAAGTACAGTTATGAAGTAGCAATGAAAATAATTTTATGGTTGGGGGTGTCACAACATGAGGAACTGAATTAAAGGGCCGCAGCATTAGGAGGGTTGTAATCCACTGCTATAAAGGAAATTGATTTTGTTTACAGTTTGTTTTTGTTTTATCTTGATTCTAAACTCAGCTTCATTCATCTAATGACAGGATTTTTTGTTTTGAAGCGAATGTATGTGGAGTATTCTAATACACTGGCATGCTGTACTTGTTGTGTTGGTGTATGACAATAGTGTTTAAATATTTGATTTTATGTTTCCAAACAGTACAGAACTCATAGTTTTATGATGTATCCCACAGTGTGTTATATTTACTTAATAGCATATATATTATTCACTTATAGGGTGTGTTTGACCATCGAATGAAATGCTGGCAGAAATGGGAAGATGCTCAAATGACTTTGCTCAAAAAACGTGAAACTGAGGCAAAAATGATGGTTGCTAACAAGCCAGATAAAATACAGCAAGCTAAGAATGAAATAAGAGAGGTGATTAATATTAACTATTTTATCACTTTACTTGTTTTTTCACGAATCATTCATATATGCATAATTTTTCATATTTTTTTCTGAACCATTCAACACTTAGCTGTTTTTTCATATTTTTATGGCTTTAGAACTACTTTACTAACACTGTGACTGTCATCAAGGCTTCCAGAGTCCTTTGTTACTCCATAAGATTATGGAATGAATAAAGTAACTTAAGAAAAAGACAGAAAAACCTTTCCCTTATCTTCTGAAATGGGTAATTTGGTTTCAGATAATAATTTTGTGTCTTAAAATTATTTTAGATATATCACACATTTAGCTGTCTAGACAACATTATCTCCATATATGTCATATATGGTATTTAACTAAACTTGTGTAAGTTTATTATAATTTATACACTTTTTTTGCCATGCTTCAATAAGGAAATTGAAGAGGTAGGCCAACCTTTATGTTACTAAAAATAAATGTACCTGCTCTTTGAAGAGTATGTACCAGTGTTTTGGTTACATATCGGGAAATATCATTTTCATTGTTTTAAATTTTCAGTTATTTTTATTTTAGCTGTTCCATTTATCACTATTTACAATGGTTTTTGTTACTACACTAAATTTAATGTTAATCATTGGGCCCTTGCCATAATTCTACCTTTTAAGAAACCTCTTGCTTTTAAAATATTTTTCATACAATTGCCATAATTTAAAAGTATTTACATGGGCATTTAAATTGTGATGAAGATAAATTCTTGGGGAACAAAATAGACTGTTGTGGATATATTTTGAATTACTAGTGATGTAAAATAGAAAATTACATTGTCACATTACTGAATTACTTGATGATACATTTGATATCCAGTTTATTTTCTCTTAAATTACATCTATTTAATTCAATTGACATTCATCAAGAGAAATTAAGTTGACACCCATTTCTACCACTGGAAAGGTAGATACAAGTGTGGATGATATTGAATTGGACTTTGCTGATGAGGGCTTATTTAGGGTTTTTAGGCATCGGGTAAAATTTTATTAGAAATGAAAGGTCACGACAACTTGTTCTCTACTTTTATCCAAACGAGAGTAAAAGGTTTGTGCGTTCTTATTTGTTTTTATTAGTGGGAGGCCAAAGTGCAGCAAGGAGAAAGAGATTTTGAACAGATCTCTAAAACGATTCGAAAAGAAGTGGGACGATTCGAGGCATGTATAATCATTTTTGTACTTTTCCTAACAAATATGGTTATATTGTGCAACAATATTTTATAAAATTGAATTTATTTTTCTATTAGACATGTTTCATATATTTACTTTATCCAACAGAAAGAACGAGTGAAAGACTTTAAAACTGTTATTATCAAGTACTTGGAATCATTAGTACAAACACAACAACAGGTAAGCTAATTTTCTATCATTTTTAGGTTTTATAGCACCAATATTTGGTATACTTTTTTTTTTTTTTAAGAATATCATTGATTAAATAGACTCTTAAACTCAGGGGAGATAAGGAATAGAAAAACCCAACAGAGAGACAGCACAGTAGCTGAAAACTATCCCAGGGCCTCTTGGCCGCTACCACTTCTAAACAGTATCCAGACACATTTTCCCCAATTTCAGGTTATGGAAACCCCCCATGTACAACCTTTTCCTTTCTGTACCTTTTTTGGTTTTATGTATTTCCTTGTTGGTCAGACTTTATTTGGTTATATATAGCATTTTATTCTCTTCCATAATGGATAGAATTTGAACTAAAAATTAATTTTTATTTTTAGTTTAAAAAGTATTCTCTCTTTGGAACTGTTAATATTTGCCCCAAATCCTGGGCCAAGTCACTAGCGGCATTAGTAACCTGAACTACAGGAGACCATGAACTCTAATGTGACATTGCGTGAACATTTGCACTAGATAATAGCAGATGTGTGCTTCTTTCCTATATGTTTTAATATAAATTTGCATAATTTACCAAACGATGTAATGTCTAAAATAGACATTAAATGCCCTTCAGTTTTAAAATATGTGAATATAAAAACGTGTTCATCTTCCATGTATATTTCCATTATCTCAACAGTATTGTTAATTTTATACCATTAGCTAGATTAATGGTACTGTTATTAGAATTAGTAAAAGTCCCATGGAGATTGCTTTTATTATCTCTCTAAAAGTGGCAATGCTGCCACCTAAGTGAGACCGGGGTGTATATAAACCTTAGCTAGATGAATGGACTTTTGTCCTTTTTAAAAAAATCATTTTATTGGAGGCTCTTACAAATCTTCTAATAATCCATACATCCATTGTGTCAAGCACATTTATAAATATGTTGCCATCATCCTTTTCAAAATATTTTCTTTCTACTTGAGCCCTTGATATCAGCTCCTCATTTTTTTCTCCCTCCCCACCACCCTCACAAACCTTTGATAAATTTAAAATTTTTATTTTCATATCTTCCACTGTCCGCTGTCTCCCTTCACCCATGTTTCTGTTGCTCAGCACCCTGGGTGGGGGTGGGGTTATACATCAGTCATTATCATCAGTGCCCCATTTGTCCCCCTTACTTCCCCCTACTCCCTTTATTGTGCCTGAGGCGTTTTTCTGCCCTTGATTCTGTGCATCAAGAGCTCTTATCTGCACCAGTATACATGCTCTGGTCTAGCCAGATTTGTAATGTAGAACTGGGGACATGATAGTGGGGTAGGGCGGGGAAGCATTGAAGAACTAGAGGAATATTGTATGTTTTGTCGGTGCTATACTGCACCTTAGCTGGCTCATCCATTCATTGTGATTATTCTATGAGGAGATGTCCAATTTTCTACAGATGGGCTTTGGGTCTGTACTCTGCACCCTCCTCCTTTGCATCAATATGATTGTTTGTTTTGGGTCTTCTGATGCCTGATACCTGGTCCTGTCAACACCTCATGATCACACAGGCTGCCGTGCTTCTTCCATGTGGGCATTGTTGCTTTCCAGCTAGATGGTTGCTTGTTTATCTTTAAGACCCCAGATGCTATATCTTTTGATAGCCAGGTACCATCAGTTTTCTTCACATTTGCTTATGCATTTGTCTTCAGCAATCTTGTAGGAAAAGTGAGCATTTTGGAATGCCAGTTTAATAGAACAGTGTTCTTGCATTGAGGGAGTACTTGAGTGGAGACCCAGTGTCCATCTGCTACCTTAATACTTAACATATAAATATATGTACATAGAACTGTGTCCCTATTATTATATATAAATATATTTGCATATGCATGTGCCTGTATTTATACCTCTATAAATGTCCTTTACCTCCTAGTTTTTTCCTCTATTTCCTTGTACTTTCCTCTTGTCCCACTAGCATGTTTGACCTTCATTTGACTTTCAGAAATTCCTCTCATCTACATTGCACGTGATCAAATCCCACCAGGCATATATGAGTTGATTTTGAGCTCACAATTACTCATAAGCCCTCCTCTAAAAACACTTAGTTCTTAGGGTGTAGCCTCTCTCGATAACTGCTATTTATGAAGTGATCGCTAAAATTACCAGTTCTCTACCAAGATATGGTGAAGAAATCAGAAGGTGCTGCCCAACTATCACAAAATTGCGTCTGGCTTTTAAAAACTTGTGTTAAAACAATCAGCTATCTAAGTGAGGGGTCAGCTCAGTCTGCTCCAAAGAAGCACATCTGCCTCCATGGTCCAAGTATTGTAAATTATAAAATCCATGATTGGAGGAAGGACATGTGCTAGAACTTAAATTCTGAGCACCTGCTTTGCAGAAGACTGGATGACAGTGGAAGCCCAGGGCCACGTGAAGACTGAACAGGGATACGAATTGGACTGAGAGCATTGCCCCGTGATAAGCCCACGGAGGGGCATTCTCCCTTGATTTCTTGCCTGGGTGTGCCCTTGATGGAGGTCACCGAGGGGACTGGGTTAACATAGACATGAGTTATGCCTTCACTGCCTTGGAGAGGTCCCTGGAGCAACCCTGTGAGCTAATATGCCTACCACAAGCTACATATCCCAATCATGACCCCATTCCTACTCCATGAACCCCTTCTGTACAGATGATGTTTTGGTTTGCCACATACCATGTGTGTGCGCGACAGTGTTGCGTGACCTCTCATGTCCTTTCTAAAGTTCTGTATTACCAGCACACCCTACCATTATGATCCCATGCCAATGTTCTCCCTCATATGGATAATATGTCTTTGTCTTCCCCTTGTCCTGTTTAAGACTATAGTAAGTGTTTTTTCTTAAAAATGTTTTTAAACTTACTGATGTAAAATTTAATAGGTTATATATTTTTAATTGGGTGATGGCGTTTATGTCTCCTTTATATCTTTTTATTTAAACACTTAGCTATTAAAATTAGTTTTTTTTAAATATTAAAATAACTCTTAAGAGCCTATTTTGAAAGGAATTGTACCCATAACTTTAGCATACACTTTCAGTCTATTCTCTATTCAGGGTAGACAGTTAATTCTGTCTGGTTCCTTTTCCCTTTCTTGCCTAGTATTTTCTATTTTCCCATTCAAGGCCAAACAACATAAAGTTTGAATATTTTCTGACTTAGTATTATTATTTTATGTTAGAATAGGTCATAATACTTGTATTTTTGTTTCTAATGTATGGTGACAAACTTTATGTATGTGTGTTTCTATGTATGTATGTTGTGGAGAAATCACAATTTATAATTTTGTTTATTTTTACATAAAAAGCTGATATCAGCCAAGAGTCATTAATATTTAAAATAATTCTTACATAAGCATATCAACAGACTTGAATTAAGGAACTTGAAATAATCTCTCTAAAAACAGTCATTCATAAATGTTAATGTTACCTATTTATGTAAACTTTTGAAAAAATATCTTATATGTATTTTTAATATCTTACACTTTTTTATTATCCTACAGCTGATAAAATACTGGGAGGCATTTCTCCCTGAAGCCAAAGCCATTGCCTAGCAAGAAGATGACTCCTGTTAAGAAGACATTGGATGTTTGTTCCAGTTATGCTGAATTCCACAATGAAATCATTTAAAACATCTAAATAAACCACTATATATTTTATGAATTACATGTGGTTTTTTATATATCTATACATGCATATATGTAAACTCTGACGTTTTATTACAAGCTGCATGTCCTGACTTTCTTTGAGTTAAGTGGACTGTGGCATGATATTCTGCAGTTTGCTGAGTTGAACACTATTGTGTCTTAAATACTTGCGCTGAAAAGTGCACTGCAAGGCCAGAAAATTTTGCAATTTCTTTTTTTTTCTTTATTACACTATGTTCCTCTAGTATGTTTATCTGAACTTTATGCAGTGAATTAGCAATGCATTAATAAATGTTCACTTACACATTCCTGTACAGAAAATTATGATTTTGTGATTGCAGTAATAAAATGATATTCATTGTGAAGCTTTAGTAAAAGTTTATTTGGGTCTGTAAATGTTAGGCATATTTTTAAAGCATTTTCACTAGTGAGACTTTTTGTAGATATATGTAGGCTACACTACGATTCCTGCATTGTGTTAATTGAGGTTGACCGCTTCAATCATTAAATGACTAAAGGAAACTTAAGTTTTCTTATGCAACTTTCATAAACCAGAGTTCCTTTATCTCATGTCCAACTCTGGTGGGTGTTCTTGTCTCAGATAAAGAAAGGAATGGTTGCCTCTGTTTGTTTTTATCTATCCCTATTAGAAGGGCCCAAATTAAGAATTAGGGAGGGAAAATGTATTTGTGTGCTGCTTTTACAGCGCGCATGGATTTTCCTCTTGGGTTTTGCATATACTGGTTTATTCTTTGCTTTTTCTTACGTTCTGTGTATTTTGTAACTGAGTCTTCTCAAGTAACTTGCTGCATACATTTGATACCTTAGAGTACCCTCAACCCATGTTTGCTTCCACTAGTTTTAGTTGAAATTTTAAGTGATGTTAATCGTATTTATACTCATAGTACCCATCAGAGTTCCTGGCACAACAAAAACTTGATGAATTGAAAAGGAGAAAAAAAACCAGAATGATACAAAATAGCATAATCATCTGTTACTGCTCTACTTGGGATGAGTAAGTCATAGTAATATATCAGATGCTCTTACTGCCCCAGTCACATTGAGCAAAAAAATAGACTTAGCCAAGATAGAGTGACATCCTAGTATTATATCCATAGTTATATTACTTAGAAAAGGATCGTTTACACAGGAGATCATAACTAATTAATATTCAAACTAAATTTCTATTTACACTTGTATATTCATTGGAGCATTCAGTATATCCAGGTAGAAAAATAAGATGAGGCTTCAAAACGTTAGTGGAAATACTCTGTTATAGTTTCATCCTATTTTCCATGAACTTCTTGACACCCCTCGTATTTCTCAACTTGATCAAACTTAAAGTAACTGACCAGATCCCTTTTCTAAAGGTAGAAATTTCAAGTTAATTATGTGAAACTCTGCTTTGATACCTATGAACAGTTGGCTGGATTTCATTATTTCAGCACTCTTCCCACAAATCAATAAACTTAACCTGTCAATAGGAGCCCTAGTGTTGTAGTGGTTACGTGTTGGGCTGCAACAATAAGGTCAGCAGTTTAAAGCCACCCAACTACTCCTTGGGAGACCAATTTGGCCTTCTACTCCTAAAAAGACTTACAATCTCAAAAGCCCACAAGGGGCAGCTCTGCCCTGTACAGTAAGGTCGCTGTGAGGCAGAATCAACTTATCAGTGAGTAGTAGTATATCAATCTGGGGTCTCCTGTGCCAAGTAAATAGATCACCAAACTCATTTATAGTGTTGATAATAATTCAGGGCTTTTTAAAATTGTTGGTAGTAATTTAAATATATTTCTTTTTTTAACCAGATGACAGTTGAAAAGTAAGAGCATAATATAGTCAAAAATGCTGAACTTACAGTCTACATACATGTGTTCAAGTCTTGGTTCTATACCTTAGCTGTGTGACTTTTGGCTTATCTCTTAATTGCTTACCTGTAAAACAAGGGCATAAAACTCTTGAGTCCTGAAGTGCCTTTCTTCTTTAAAATACAATGTTTAAAATATCAAATTTCAATATACGTCGTAGTAAAATTCTAATCAAAGGTCTGTTAATAGTAAAGCAAGGCTAGAGCAAAATGAATATATGAAACAATATTATTTCTAGCATAAAAGATAAGTTTTATTGGTTGTATATTTTTGCTTAACTATTTTCAGGAATTCAAATTGTTTTATACATACGTATATATTTATACTAGTCTCAAAATACTTGTTTCATTGTTGCTCTTTTTTAAACTTTTCTTATTCAAAGTAGTTCAGGTTTCCAAATTCCATGTACATGTTCCATACTTGGCTTTTAAACAAGTCAGAATGACTTATGACTGCTGCTCATGTTCTTTCAGGAAGGAAAACAGATGAGGATGTAGAGTAGAAAGGTTATATTCCTTTTTTTAAAATGCTTTTAATTTTGATATAAAGAAATCATAAAGCCTTCCATTTTTCTATCTTGAAGTATATGATTAGTTATCAAACTAATGACTGCTTCACTTTCCAAGCTCTTTAGATGGTTAGTCATGTGATGAGCATGATACAGGAGATAGCAGAAATCCAATCACAGTCGCAGCAGATAAGGTGAGCTAGCGTTGTCTTGGCTGAAAGGAAGAGCCATCCCTAGTGAAGAGGGAAGGAAAGACCGTTGTTGGCTTGGAACCTGGGAGGCATTTCCATATTTAATAATCAGGAAATGGGTGTCACCCTAACTCTGTCTTTTTCCAAGATCTGAAAAAATATTTGGAATGGCATCACCATTTTCCTATTTGGAATAAGATATCATTCCTAACTCTCATAGTGGAGTAATGATTATAGGTGGTTGGCTGGATATTGAAACCTCCAGGGGAATTACAAGAGTGATATAATTGCTAATGACTCTGCCATATGGTCGGGGCAATAGAACGTAATCTGGATGAGGTTGTTAAGAGTTTGGACCTATGGAAAAATCATGTGAGCTGCATAAATGATTTAAAATTTTATACCAAGAATGTAAAAAGTAGGAAAAAATCAGTTTGATCCCAAATATTGAAATATTGGGCATTCAATTCATTATATGAAGCCTTCAAAACTCCAGTGTCTGATATTTCCATCACATCTCAGGTCAGGGTGGACATATTTCACATGTACGCACATCGGGCTAGTGGCTACAGATAGAACAGTGTACGCTTAGATAAGACCTGTAGAAATGGAAATGGAGAATAAGTCCAACAGCCAGTTTATTTGCTGTGCAAAGTCCAGTGAAGAGTTAGACACTAAGAAACTTCCAGAAGCTGCTTAGGAGGAGAGTTACAATTTAGGTGCAAGATTTATAGTGCTTCACCTATAGTGTCTACTAAATATCTATTCCAGTTAAGAGTTACTGTGTTACCAGAAGGAAACACTGGAGGAGACTGCTCAGCACAGTGCACATTTGACAAAGAAGCCAGCAGATGCAAAGCTTAAGTAATTATGACTGATTTTTCCTCAAATCTCTGTTACTGTGTGTGAATACTTCCTTCGAAATGTATGATTGGTTATAAGCTAAGTTTTTCAAGGACTTTGTTTTAATCATTAACAGAGTTCTAGGCAGTACTTTGGCATACAGAGAACTTTTTCAAATGCTTGCTTCAGAAGTTGCTAAGATTAAAATATTGTGAAAAACAAGTGGCATACAGCCTAATTTTTTGCTATATATGAAGAAATTAGAAGTCATTTTCCTTTTCATATGTTTAATTCTCCTTGAGTATTTTTCTTAATTGGATCAAATGAAAGTCAACAAAAGTGAAGCTGCCCACATGTTAACATTAAAAAGTCCTATCATTTTTAATAAGGCCCGATGAAATGAAGTTTTAAGGGAATGCTTCAAGAGAAAAGGTTCTATTACAAATTTCTATATATGTATCTGTTTAATAAAAACCACGATAAGACTAAGCTAAACAATAAATTGCTTTGTGAATGCTTCTATAGCCCAGTCTCAAGTGATCTTGATTTTAACCATTTCCTAGATCGTTATTTCTAATGTGCTCACTCTATGTATACAGAGTGTATGTTTTTGTGTGTGCCTGCCCAACAGTAAGTTTTTTAACTAAACTTTCTAAGTCATAGTTTTACATGTCCAGACTCAGGTAACAGATGTAAAGACAAATTTTCAGAATTAACACTGCTTTGGTAACTAACTGATTTTACTCCTGATATTTTGAAATATTTTTCCTTCTTATATCCATCATTTCTCCTGGGGTCAAGAATTGTGGCTATTTAAAGAATCAATTGAAGTCTCCAGTGACATACATGTTCAGTTTTTCCTGACTATATCAGTCTTGCCTATGCATAAATTAAAATTATTCTTCCCAAGATTGATGAGTCAGAATCATCTTGATGGCAGTGAGTTTGGAGTGGTCTGTTTATATTTTTAAAGGTATCTTGTGAAAGTATAGCTCTGCAGAAATCTGAAATAGACTCCTGCAGAAGACAGATAAAGTCCAATGCTTCCAAATCTGGTCTCTGCCTTCTTTTTCTACTTCTTACACTTTCCCTTCAACTGCTTTTGCTTGAATCAAATGAAGCGTGTTCTGTGAGCATGCTCAGGCTTTCCTGAGTCAGTATTCGTGTCACTAGTGCCCTTGCTGGAGTTATATTTCTTTTAGCAGTGTTGGTGGCAGGTTGACTTGCTAACCACAAGGTCAGGGAGTTCATACCCACCAGCCACTGAGAGAGGAGGAAGTTGAGGCTGTCTGGTCCTGTAAAGACATAGCTTCTACATTCCCTTACAAGGTCCCTCCAAGTCAGGCAAAACTCAAGCCATAGTGTTTTCGTTCACCTTGTACGCATGCAAAAGTTGGCCGCTGAACAAGGAAGACCAAAGAATTGCTGCATTTGGGCTATGGTGCTGGTGAAGAACGCGGGAAGACTGCAGACCGCCCAGGGAGCACACTGATCCTAGGGCTCCTCTGGGTCAAAAGCAACTTGATGCCACCAACAACGGGAGTCAGAATTGACTTGCTGACAGTGGGTATTGGCCTCAAGGAAGAAAGGCCTGCTTGTCTACTTCCATAGATTGGTGTGGTGGAAAACATCAAGTCCAATTCAACTCAGTACAGCAGAATGAAACACTTGGCTCCTGCACCAAACTCAGGCTAGTTACACCTGAGCCCATTGTCTGCCTCAACTACTGTTGCAATCCATCTCACTGAGGTTCGTCCTCTGTTTCAGTGACCCTCTACCCAGTAAGATGTCCTTTTCTAAGCACTGGTCCCTCTTTTTTTTCAACCATTTTTTTTGGCATTTCATACAATTCTTCAATATCAAGAAGAGTTGTACAATCTTTACCACAATCAATTTTAGAACATTTTCTTCTTATACTCATTGTTATCCATGTAATTATTTTGTACAATTGTGGCAATAATGTACACAACAAAACATTCTCCAATTCGACTTGTGTAATTCAGTGCCATCGATTATACTCTGTGTTTTGCAACCATTATTGATATCCCTCTCCAAATTGCTCCACCATTAAAATTCAGTGCCCTTAGGCAAAAACTCTTCCTCTGTAACCATAGGTCAGATTTGTTTCCTTTTTTGTCGTTTTCTTGATATAATGTTCACATACATTTCCATTGTTGTATTGTTTTTCAAAAAAATTGTATATACACACAATCAGTTCTAGAACTGATTCCTCAGGAAAATGGCTGAAGTATGTTAAGTCTAACCATCCTTGCTACTAAAGCAACCTGGCGGTACAAGTATAATTTGTTTGGGTAATTCATGGTGCTTTGAATGTTCTTCATAAATAGTTTAATTCAAATGCACTTATTGCTCTTCTTTATTCAATGTCCGACTTTTAGTTGAGATGAAATGTCCAGCAGACATTTGAGACAATTGGAAATGCCATGGCTTGGGTCAGACACACTTTAGTCCTCAAAGTACCCTCCGTGCTTTACAACACATTACAGAAGTCATGTTTAGCAGTTTCACCCAAAGCAATGCATCATATGCTCTCTTGACTCTTGCTTCCAAGTGCAGTGATTGTGAATCAAAGCAAAATGTGTTCCTTGACAACTCGATCATTTCTCTGTTGATCATGTTAACTAACCATTGGGGTAGTTGTGAGGATTTTTGTTTTTATACTTAGTAGCAGTTCCTAATGAAGGATCCGGTCTTCAAGGTTTCATCAAGAGCCTGATTAATATTTGGATAGGAGACAGACAGCTGGCGATACTCAGTGCTGTAGGTTTTGTTCCCTTTCTGAGATCAGTCACCTTTTTTTTTTTTTTTTTTTGTAGATCACCAAATATGCAACTATTTCAGAACCCAACAAACTGTCAACACTGCAGTCAAGTTCCTCGGTTTATTTTTAACAGTTTCATTGTCACTTCACATCATACAATTCAATAGTTCAATCATATGAAAAAGTTGTACATTCATTACCACAATCATTTTCAGAACATTTTCTTCTTCCTTGTACTCATTGTCATTCCTGTAACTTTTAAAAATTGCAGCCATTGGGGGTGGACTGGGGAGGGTAGGGGAAGGAAAAAGGAAAATGAGCTGATTCCAGGAATCCAAGCGGAAAATGAATTTTGAGAATGATGAGGGCAACGAATGTATGTGTGCTTTACACAATTGCTGTATGTATGGATTGTGATAAGAGTTGTATGAGCCCCAATAAAATGTTTTTTTTTTTAAATAGAAACAGTAACGGGGCTAGCAATTCCCTGAGGGCATCGGAAAAGCAGGGGGTGATGGGGACTGATAGCAGTGATGACTGCATAACCCCCGTTGGGTGGAGAGCAGCTGTGCAGGTTAATGGGTCTATTGGATGCTATGAGATCTAGCAATAATATAATCCATTAAAGGTCCATGGGTGTGTGGGGGGTGGGGAGCAGCAGTGCAGGTTAATGGGTCTATTGGATGCTATGAGATCTAGCAATAATATAATCCATTAAAGGTCCATGGGTGTGTGGGGGGTGGGGAGCAGCAGTGCAGGTTAATGGACCTATTGGATGCTATGAGATCTGGCAGTAATATAATCCATTAAAGGTCCATGGGTGTGTGGGGGGGATGGCGGGGATACAGGAGAGCTGATATAAAAGAGTTCAAGAAGAAAGAGCATGTATTGAAAATGATGACAGCAATTGTACAATTGTGTATGATCTAATGAAACTGGATTGTAAGAATATAAGAGCGCCTAATAAAATATATATTTTTAAATTGCAGCCATCATCTTATATTGCCAACCATAGGATACAAGGACAGATGGACACTTTGCTACAGCAGCAAACTGGTCCCCAGGGTCCAGCTCATGACTGACAGATGGAAGCAGACAGAACCCTATGGAGCAGTTATGGTCCAGTAGGGGTTCGTGTTTAGAATGGACTCGATGAACAGGTTTCTGTTTTTGTCATTTAGTTAACCCCCAGCAAATATGTACTGGATATTTACCACCATATCTGGACAAAACGCCTACATTTAGACTGTTTACCAGATTTTAGGTCTTCTAAATACTGTAATAAAGTTGCTTCTCTAGGATCTAAATGGACTTACCAGAATGGTTCCCTTCTAGTACTGTTTGCCCTGAATCCTTGTTCTTGAAGTCCGAGGACTGGGAATCACAAATGAAGGGGAATGTTGCTTGTAACCTTGAAGTAAGTTTTCATTAGCCAACACAAGTTTTGAACTAGCCCCAGTACAAAGATGGACTAGAAGCGTGGGGGTGGAGGGAGAAAAGATGAGACAACAAAAGTGATGATTTGGAAATTCCATTAAGTGAATTGGACTTTACCTTAAACTCACCTGAAACAGATCTAAGGAACTGACATGCACCCTTAGACTTAAGACTGAAATGGCCTAGTGTGAGGAAAAGCAGATGAATTTTTCTCAGACAAATCCTGGTCATGGTTCTGGTATCTTGCTTTAAGAGTATCCAATGAATGGTGGCTTGGGACTAGCATATATTTACTATTTTCATGCTTTCTACTTTTTTTATAATGCGTCAGTCTAGCAGGAATATTTCTGTCTTTGTGAATGAATGCTTCTGAAAATGTTGTCTGATCCCACTCTCACTGTTAGTGTAAATAGTATCTAGTCACTTTAGTTTTTCAACTGTACAAGTCAATAATCCATGTATTGGAGTATGAAAAGCTACTTTCTTTTTCTCAACTGGGTTTTAAATTCTATAAAAACAAAAAACAAACTCACTGCCATTTAGTTGATGCTGACTCATGGCGACCCTATGGACAGAGTAAAACTATCCCTGTGAATTTCTGAGACTCTAACTCTTTACAGGAGTTTAAAGTCCCAACTTTGTCCCAAGGAGTGGCTGGTGGTTTCAAACTTCTGACCTTGCAGTTAGCAGTCCAATACTACAAGGATCCTATGTTCCATACCTTTGGCTAAATTAGTGAAATTATGCATGGAATTACCATATGTCCCATGGGGATGATTCTCCAATAAAATGATAATGATGTCTCTAAAGTGAGCCTGGCATATATAAGCCATTGATCTATGAATGGATTTGAGCTCACACTTGATCATAACCCCCCTCTAAGAACAATTCGTTCTTATGGCATTGAAGATATGAGTGCTTCAACTAGCATTGATGATAGTTAGGTTTATTGTGACAGCCTGGCCAATAGGGATGTGTGGGATTAATCAGGTCACAGTTTGTTTAGAGGACAAATGGCTCTGCAATGCCCAACCCCCCCTCCTCTACTTGCTCTCTAGTGATCAGACCAACATGCTGCTGCTTTAGCCAGTTCTCTGCCTAAACCTGTGTGCTACACCACCTGTGGACCCAACCAACCTGTGGATAATGTCACTAGAGCATGAGGCTCCTTTGAGATCTGCTTTGCAATGATGCTGGTGTGTGCATAGCTTGAACTTGAGGCTGGTAGATCCTATCACCTTGCATTGTTTAAGTTTAATATCCCATCCGGGCCTGCTTCACTAAGTTCCCAAGCTACTGACTGTTGCTGACCCACCCTGCTGATTGCTAAGGGGGGACTCCGCAGTCTGTTTCCTTGACCTTGGACCTGGCAGTCCATGTGAGTGGAAGACTCCTCATATTGGAACTGTGGAAGTAAGTTGAACTGAGCTGGACGACTCAGTTCTGTACTGCTGTGTGGACTAATTAGCTGTTATGCTCCTTCTTGCTGCATAAACCTATCCTCTTACATTTATATAATCATCAGTGTCCTGGTTTTGAGACCCCTGCCTAACACAGCTGCAGCAAAGTATACTAATGAAATCAGATGGTGCCTGACTATCAGAAAGAGTAGCATCTGGGGTCTTAAAGGCTTGTATCATAACAAGCAAGTGAGGTGTCAGCTGAAATGAGATCTACCTCGCTCACAACGACCAAGGGGTCAACAGGGGCATGGTCCCAATTAAGAAATATAAATAAGAGATAATAAAAAGATTGCAGTTGGGGCACTGCGGACTCCTGAAGCACTAGACACTCCAGGGCCCAGAACTTTATTGAATCCAGGTTTATGTACAGTTCTTTTCATGTATCCTGCAGCATGACAAGTTCTCACACCAAGGGATTGTTGACAATTTCTCTGAAGGCAAACAAACAAAGAGTATCTTTAGCCAATTAGACCATGGTTTGGAGGGGAGGATAGCTGAACACCTGCAGAATGCAGTATTTTCGCCGTTTCCCAGGGAATGGGAGAGAACGCATTTACTTCTTAGTTGAAGGTCAGATGTTCACCGTCTTCGTTCCCTAGAAAGAGCTGACAACTTCTTCCCATGGCCTTGCTTACATTGTGGATTATGTCGACAGTCCTGTCTTACTTGAGAAAAAAAATGAGTTACAGAATGTCCCATAGATGCACTCTGTCATTTGGAAGCCTGGGAATTCTGACCAACATGATGCGGTTTCTTGAGCAGGGAGCATGGACATGGAACCGAACACACACACACATACACACACAGACAATACAGGACTGCAGCACAAAGTAGACACAGACAGAGACGGTACAAACTTCAGTCTTGATGGCCTGCAGCGCTTTATTTTTATCTACTAAATACTGGCAGTGTTCCCAGAGAAGTTTGCTATTCCCACACTTGAATTTCTTATAGCCTTGAGAGTGAGTTCCGTATCTCGGCCCATACCGCTTTTTGTTTACACACTACCAGGGAAATACTGTTTGCAGCTGCTTCCACAAATTCCTTACTGTTTGCAGTAAGGAAGCAGCTTATAAGAGCCAGCTAGGACAGACATTTGTGCACTGTCCTAGACAGATACATGACATGAGACACAACTCTCCTTTTATGGCTCCTTCACCACAGAGCACACCTTAAGACTATCTGCTCACACACATGGAAGAAACATACCAACCTGTGTGATCTAGGGCTTATAAATACAATCCAAGAGTGGGAGAGGGAACAGTAGGAGAGATTAAATTCTGTACAACCAATTTACAGAAGGTTATGGATGACAGTGAAAGCCCAACTCATTAGCGAGGTTTCCATTGAATTAAGCCTCCAGCTAATCAAGCCCTTCCGAATCAATCCAGGGATACGAATAGCCATGCCACCATACAGAGTGCAATTTAAAGTGCATTATTGCAGATATAGTTAGGTTAAAAGGTAACACCTTATGAGTTGACCTCCTTTTAACTTGTTTTAAATTGATTCCAGTAGTTAGTATTTTCTGCTTTCTTCTTGATTGAGGTTTTCTCTGTTTTGTTTCATTATTGTTGGTTTTTTCCCCTTGTGTGTGCTGTTCTGTATATGAAATCCAGAATAGGCAAATCTATAGGTATTATACCTGCAATAATAGTTTCCTAGGGCCATTCCAGGGGTGGTTGGTTGCTAACAACGTGCACAAGAAAAAAAGAAAATGTTCTAAAACTGATTATGGTAATGATTGCAAATTTCTTCTTAATATGATAGAACTATTGAATTGTACATGATGTGAATTATATGTCAATACATCTGTTTATTTTTTGCTTTTAAAATCATTATATTGGGGGCTCGTACAACTCTTATCAAAATTCATACATACATACATCCATTGTGTCAAGCACATTTGTACATTTTTTGCCATCATCATTCTCAAAACATTTGCTTTCTACTTGAGCCGTTGGTAACAGCTCCTCATTTTTCCCTCTCCCTCCCCACTCCCTTCCCTCATGCACCCTTGATAATCTAGAAATTATTATTTTGTCATGTCTTACACTGTCCGACGTCTCCTGTCACCCACTTTTCTGTTGTCCGTCCCCTAGGGAGAAGGTTATATGTAGATCCTTGTAATCGGTTCCCCCTTTCTACCCCACTTTCACTCCACATTCCATCCTCATTTCACCACTCTCACCACTGGTCCCGAAGGGATCATCTGTCCTCGATTCCCTGTGTTTCCAGTACCTATATATACCAGTGTACATCCTCTGGTCTAGCTGGATTTGTAAGGTAGAATTGGGATCATGATAGTTGGGGCGGTGGGCAGGAAGCATTTAAGAACTAGAGGGAAAGTTGTATGTTTCACAATTGCTATACTGCACCCTGACTGGCTCATCTCCTCCCTGTGACCCTTCTGTAAGGGGATGTGCAGTTGCCTACAGATGGGCTTTGGGTCCTCAATCTGCATTCCCCTTCGTTCACAATGATAAGATTTTTTTGTTCCTTGCTGCCTAATACCTGATCCCTTCAGCACCTGATGATGCTCACCTTCCCGACACAATCACTGAAGACAAAGCAGGTCAATAAGCAAATGTGAAGAAAACTGATGGTGCCTGGCTATCAAAAGATATAGCATCTGGGGTCTTAAAGGCTTGAAGGTAAACAGCAGCCATTTTTTCAGAAGCAACAAAGCCCACATGGAAGAAGCACCCCAGCCTGAGTGATCACAAGGTATCAATGAGATCATGAAGTCCTCACCTTCCCTATATGATAGCTGAAGACAAATGGGTGCATAAACAAATGTGGTGAAGAAAACTGATGATGCCCGGCTATCAAAAGATATAGCATCTGGGGTTCTAAAGGCTTGAAGGTTAACAAGTGGCCATCTAGCTCGGAAGTAAAAAAGCCCACACTGAAGAAGCACACCAGCCTGTGTGACCACAAGGTGTCGAGGGATCAGGTATCAGGCATCAAAGAACAAAAAATTGTATTATGAATGGGGGTGAGTGCAGAGTGGGGACCCAAAGCCCATCTGTAGGCAAATGGACATCCCCTTTTGGAAGGGTTGCAGGGAGGAGACGAGCCAGTCAGGGTGCAGTGTAGCAATGATGAACCATACAACTTTCCTCTAGTTCCTAAATGCTTCCTTCCTCCTATTATGTTCCCAATTCTACCTCACAAATCTGGCTAGAGCAGAGGATGTACACTGATACAGATAGGAACTGGAAACACAGGGAATCCAGGGTGGATGATACCTTCAGGACCAGTGGTGTGAGTGGTGATACTGGGAGGGTGGAGGGATGGCAGGTTGGAAAAGGAGAACTGATTATAAGGATCTACATGTGACCTCCTCCCTGGGAGACGGACAACAGAATAGTGGGTGAAGGGAGACGTTGGACAGGGCAAAATATGACAAAATCATAATTTATAAATTATCAAGAGTTCATGAGGGAGGTGGGAGCCGGGAAGGACGGGGAAAGATGAGCTGATGCCAGGGGCTTACATGGAGAGCAAATGTTTTGAGAATGAGAATAACAAATGTACAAATGTGCTTGACACAATTTATGTATATATGGATTTTGATAAAAGTTGTATGAGACCCCAAATAAAATTATTTTTTTTAAAAGAAAGAAATTCCAGTTTAATAGAACAAATTGTTCTTTCATTGACGGAGCACTTGAGTGGAGGCCCAATGTCCATCTGCTTTCTTAATACAAAACAAAAAATATATACACATAGATCTATTTCCCCATCATCATATATAAATATATGTACATAAGTACATACCAGAATTTAGACCTCTATAAAGCCCTTTGCTTCCTAGTTATTTCCTCTACTTCCTTTTACTGTCCTCTTGTCCCACTGTCATGCTCAGCCTTCATTTGAGTTTCAATATTTCCTCTGGGTTACATTACCCTTGATCAAGCCCTACCAGGCCTCTTCTACCCTCCTCGCCACCGATTTTGGATCACTTGTTGTTCCCTTGTCCCTGGGTTTGTTGACACCACCTCCTTTCCCCCACCTCCCCTCTCCCATGTCCCCCTGGAACTGTCAATCCCATTGTATTCTCCTCCAGATTGTTTATCCCGCCTATCGTATTTAGACAGACCTGCAGAGATAACAATATGCACAAAAACCAGACAGAGAAAACAATTGCTTAGCTCTTTATCCATTGCTATTAAGTCAATTCTGACTCATAGAGACCCTTTTAGAATAGAGTAGACTTGCCTCAGATTTTCCCAAGGCTGTCATGATGAAAACAGATCGCCATATCTTTTCATTGAGGGAAGAACCTGGTGAATTTTACCTGCCAATCTTTCACTTAACTGAGTACTTAACCACTGCAACACAAGATCTGCTGTCTCACTCCCTTGCTCTCTTGCACTCTTCTGTTTTACAAGTCAGTACATAAAAATCTACCTCAGTCTTAGGATTTTTAAAATAATGTGCATTTTATCAATTAATGCATGCAGATCGTTTGGAAGCAGAAATTGTCAGAGATGGTGCTGGAAGATGGGCCCCTCAGGTCTGAGGCACTTAACTTATGACTGAGGAGGAGCTGATTTCTCAGAGTGGAATCAGGGTAATGTAAGTGAGAGTGCGGTGTGGTAAAGCCTGTGAGAATGGAGTCACGGGGATCGTCCTTGGCTGATGAGACATTACCCAAGGAAGGAGAAACAGCAGCCAAAATCTGCTAATAGTCAGAACATGGAATATGCAAGGTATGAATCTAGGAAAATTGGGAGTCATCAAAAATTAAAAGGAACACATAAAGATTGATATCCTCGATATGAGAGTTAAAATTCAAAATGGTATCTGGCCACTTAGAATCTGAAAATCCTATGATTTACTCTGCCAAGAATAACACTATCAAGAGGAATGGTGTGGCATTCATTGTCAAAAAGAACATTGCAAAATCCATCACGAAGTACAATGCTATCTGTGATAGGATTATATCTATCTGCCTTCAAGGAAATCTAATGATTATATTTATTATTCACATTTATGCACCAACCACAAAGAAGAAGAATATTGAGAATGCCATGGATTGCTAAAAAGGACGCACAGATCTGTCTGTGAAGAAGTACGGCCAGAGTGCTCCTTGGAGGAAAGGATGGCGAGACTTGGTCCCACATACTTTGGACATAATGTCAGGGGAGCCCAGTCCTGAGAAGGACATCGTGGAGGAGAGGAAGGCCCTCAACAAGATAGATTGACATTGTTCCAGTAACAACGAGTCAGGCACAAGAATGATTGTGAGGATGGTGCAGGGCTGTGCAGTGTTTCATTCTGTTGTGCATGGAGTTGCTATGGGTCATCGCTGACTCGGTGGCACTTAACAGCTTAACAACAACAAAAGGAAAGAGAAACGAGTAGAGAAAGAGGGGCCCTACTACGACCAAGAAGGAAGAGCCAGTAGTGGAGCAGTGAACTGAGCCAGGGCATCCTGTGATGAGAGTGGCTTAGGCCCAGAGGAAAACTGATGCCAAGCTCATGAAGATCACCCAGGAGCAGAAGCAGAACAGACATGAACCTTTCTCCGGAGCCAACAAAAAGAAAACCTTCACGTTAGAGCCAACATCCAGAATATGGGCTGCTCATCTCTAAAACTGTGAGAAACTATATTTTGCATCTTCCACTTTGGTAAAGTTGGCACTTGTGTTTCTGTTATATGATACTATAGAACTAAGACAGAAGGTATATTTTTTGAGATATTATTTTACCCTAATACGTAAAAGTTATTTTGGCTTAGTATATGTTAAAAATAAACCTCCTTTGACGTCTGGTTTCCAGTGTTGCTGCTGAGAATTCCAAACATTATTCGGATTTCTGATCCTTTGTATGAGATGTTTGGTTTTTATTTTCTTTTGTTTAGTTTTCTCCTTATAGCAACTCATAGGATCTTCTTCTATCTCAAATGTTCTGGAACCATAAACAGGTTTGCGTGTGCGTGTGTGTGTGTGTGCTTTTACTCTATGTGGGCCCTTTCAATCTGGGCGTATATCATTCAGATCTAGAAAATTTCTCGTGCTATTTCAGTGGTAATTTTCTCCCTTCTGTGTTCTCTGTTCTCTTTTTCATGAAGTCTTAGTAGATACCTGTCTTAGGATATGGTGTTGCTATAATAGAAATGCATGGCTTTAACAAACAAATTATTTTCTGTTTAGGAGGTTTGAAGTCTGAAATCAGAATACCTGCTCCAGGGGAAAGTTTTCTCTTTGTGTCTCCTAGTAGGAGATGCCTAGCATAGGGAACATGGGTCTCAAGGACATGGTCTGCTCCTGGTTCTTCTTTATTGCTAGTAGTAATTCCCTTTAATTCTGCTCACTTGTTTGATCTTTTTCATATTTCAGAAGAGAATGACTCAAGATAAAACTTAGTCCTATAGATTGAATGCGGCCTCATTACATAACGGTTATTAATAGAATAGAGATTAAGTTTTATAACCTATAGAATAATTCTACAAGCTCACAAAATAGATAACAATTACATATTACTGAAAATTGTGGCCTAACCAAATTGACACATATTGGGGAAAAACAATCTTGGAAGTCTTAGGCAGAGCCATAGACGTCAAAAAAATACTAAAGGCATCCAAATTGGCACAGAATAAACAAAAATATCTTTATTTGCAGATGATATAATTCTCTATAGAGAGAAAATTCCAAAGATTGCATTAGAAATTGCTGGAACTAATTGAAGAAACCTAGCAGGCTATAAGTCAACATACAAAATATCAGTTGGATTCTTGTATATTAAATAAGAGGATTATGAGAAGGAAGTTAAAAGAACAATACTATTTATAATAACAAACCACCCTCATAAAATACTTAGGAATTTACCTATCCAGTGAAACAGAAGATTTATGCAAACAAACTGTAAAACACTTCTATAAGAAACCAAAAATGGAAAAAAATGAGAAAAAAGAAACCAAAAATGACTTACACAAATGGAAAAGTGTCCCATGCTAATGGATAAGATAACTTGATACAGTAAAAAAGGTCAATATTGCCAAAGTCTAGACTAGAGTCAATGCCTCCAAATTGATGCTGACTTGTAGCAATGCTGTAGGACAGAGTAGAACTGCCCCTGTGAGTTTCTGGTACAAATCTCAGCAAAATTCTTTAAATAATTGGAAAAACTAATCACCAACTTTACATAGAAAAGAAAGAAATTCAGGATAAACAAAATACTATTAAAAAACAAACACTAAGTAGTAGGTCTTTCACTCACTGATTTCATTCCATAGCATTCTACCCTTTGACCTGTTAAAATTCATGTTCTTTCCACATATAAAACACATTTACCTCATCATACTATTTTAAAACTCTTAATTAACTGCAACTTCAAATGCCATCTGAGGCAAAATTCCTCTTCTTCTGCGACTCTAGAGTGCAAGTTGTCTGATTCCACAGTACAATAGTGAATGTGACACAAGGCAGACATTTCCATTACAAAT